>NC_057396.1:33754657-34051476 GCF_019320065.1 Cervus canadensis
GACCCAGAGGAATCGGGTGGAGAGGGAGGTGAGAGGGGGGGATCGGGATGGGGAATACGTGTAAATCCATGGCTGATTCATATCAATGTATGGCAAAAACCACTACAATATTGTAAAGTAATTAGCCTCCAACTAATATAAATTAAATAATATTTAATTAAATTTCATTATAATAATGAAAAAAATAAAATAAAACCAGAGTATCTGGTGGATGTAAGCATGTGGAATGGTGTGTGTGTATTTGGGTGTGTGTATGGTGGGGGGAATAGAGAGAGAGAGATTATCTGATATTTTAAATGATTAAAATGTTGACAATGCTGTGATACACACACATATATTTTTATATGTACATTCATATATATGTGTGTGTATATATATATATATATATATACATTTTTTTTTGACAGAAATATATGGCCATTGGCCAGTAACTCCACCTTGACCAGAACTACAGACTCTTTGGTGATTGGTTAACTGGGAAATGGTGAGGATGTATCCATCTCTTGGGGTGGAGGGTGGGATGCACATCCATAGGGATAGATACCAATGAGCAGAGGATCAGTGATCATGAGTCTCTTTCCAGAGCAATCAGGGTCCACCTCTACCATGCTGATGCCTGTGGGACGTGACTCAGAGACTAGAGTTGGTTGCTTGTTCCTAGTGGAGACAGCCTGCTCTCAGAGACTGTATCTTCATGACCCCCACCTACCAAAGCCTACTAGAGCTATTTTCTTAGAGGCTCCTTCTACTTTATAAAGTTTTTCTTTGTTTTCTTCTTACAATGTGTTCCAAATGTCCGTGTACTTTTTACAGCAGCAAAGAAGTCACTTCAGCCATTGGCAGGTGAGGAGACCCCTCCTCCCCTGACGTCATAATCTAGGAGGTGGAATGGGCTTCCCAGTCTGACCAAGCCCACATGAACAAATTGTTTCTTCCCCAGACCTTACTCACATCCTCCTTTATCACTGAGCCACCCAAGAACAAGCCTCTCACAGAAGCTGTTTGATCTTGGGTTACCCTTTCCTGAGATCAAAATGCTTGCTGGGATTACCCAGGATAGATTGCGATTAACATGTGGTGTTTCACTGAATAGCCTCAGGCTCTTGGCTTGGCTTCCTTACTTGAGCTGCCAAAATAAATTCCCACCCACACACATCCTTGGTCTGTCTGTCTGGCTTGCCTAAAGTAATAGAGGCAGAGGAGCTGTTCTATAGCAGTCTCTCCACATTTACCAAGGGAGGCCAGAGCTCTTTCATCTTAGGTGGCCCTCAACTCCCCCACCTCCCCAGCTGAGTTTCTTCCCTTCCCATCCTAACCAAAGGCTAAGAGCCAAATGGCCATCACTGCTTCGAGTTGACACTCTTCTAGAGTCTTCTTGCTCTTTGTCTTGGGCAGAGCAGCACCGTTCATTCATCCCTCATTCAACAAATGTTCATTATGCATATGTGTTACTTAAATATTGCCAATATTTGTCATACCAGGCATGGTGCTAGGCCATGAGGACCCAGTGGTAAAAGAGACAAAATAGTCCCTGCCTGTGGTTTACACCAGTTTACACACAATAGTTTGGTTTCGTTCCTCTCTGATGCCTGTGCTTTGTTTGTAAAAAAGAATCACAAAGGAAAAATGCCAGTTCCTCAACCCATAAGAGGGGATTCACATTTAAACTTATCTAACACTTGGTGAAATTCCATGTGACAGACTCTGGGTTACAGACAATTTCACATATTCAGAGTGCTTAGTAAATGTCTGTGGAATTTGATTGTTCATTAACATTATTACAGCTGTGAGGGGTATTATTTGCCCAGTTTTCAGTTAAGATAAGGTGTAGTAGAAACTTTCCTATGGCATCCACAAAATGATCATTACCACTACTATCATTAAACACTACCATTGCCAATACTATTACTACCCCTACCATTAGCACCACTATTATTACCACTACCATTAGCATTACTATTACTACCAAATTATTAGTTCAAAATTAGGAAATTAGTGCATCAAGTACTCAAGTATGTCAAGACTTGTTTGTCACCCTGTTTATTTAACTTATATACAGAGTACATTACACAAAATGCTGGGCTGGACAGATCACAAGCTGGAATCAAGATTGCTGGGAGAAATATCAACAAACTCAGATATGCAGATGACACTACCCTAATGGCAGAAAGCGAAGAGGAACTAAAGAGCCTCTTGATGAGGGTGAAAGAGCAGAGTGAATATGCTGGCTTAAAACTCAACATTCAAGAAACTAAGATCATAGAAACTGGTCCCATCACTTCATGACAAATGGAAGAGGGAAAACTGGAAACAGACAGATTTTAATTTCTTCGGCTGCAGATGGAATTGCAGATGAAATTAAAAGATGCTTGCTCCTTGGAAGGAAAGCTATGACAAACCTAGACAGCGTATTAAAAAGCGGAGACATTACTTTGCCAACAAACGTCCATGTAGTCAAAGCTATGGTTTTCCCAGAAGTCATGTAGGGATGTGAGAGCTGGGCCATAAAGAAGGCTGAGCACAGAAGAACTGATGGTTTTGAATTGTTCTGGAGAAGACTTCTGACAGTCCCTTGCATGGCAAGGAGATCAAACCAGTCAATCCTAAAGGAAATCAATTCTGAATATTCATTGGAAGGAATGAATAGCTGAAGCTGAAGCTGAAGCTCCAATACTTTGGATACTTGATGTGAAGAGTCAACTCACTGGAAAAGACCCTGATGCTGGGAAAGACTGAGGAAGAGGAGAAGGGGGTGACAGAGGATGAGATGTTTGGATGGCATCACTAACTCAATGGGCATGAGTTTGAGCAAACTCCAGGAGATAGTGAAGGACAGGGAAACCTGGTGTGTTGTAGTACACAGGGTCACAAAGAGTCAGACATGACTTAGCAACTGAATAACAACAACATTACTACCATTACTACTACTTTTACTGCACTATCACCACCATTACCACCACTATTACTATAGAACTACCATCACCACCACTATTACTGCTCTACCATTGCTACTTTCCTACAACCACTACCCCTTCTGTGTCACTACACACCACTAAAACTCACTGGCTATTAGTTCCAAGCCCTGTGTTAATATATTAAATTTATAAATTTAAACACCACAATAACCTGATCCATTAGAGATTACGTTCTCCTCTTTGCAGATGAAATAATTAAGTGATAGTTACATAGCTACAAGTGACAAAATCAAATTGTGGGTCCAGGCAATATGTGATTACAAAGTCCATGCCCTTCAACACCATTTTCTACTTCCTATCTAGATTCCTTTCTAGCACCCAGAACTATATGAGGCAAAGCCATGCTCCTGACCATGGGATGTGTCTCAAGTATAGAAAGCAGGGGGCAAGTCCACGAGACATGAAGTGTTGGGAGCTGAGCCTGAAGCTGGTATGGATTCAGGGATCACAGTACACCTCCTAGCCCAGAACATTCCAGAGCAAAGAGGAAGTGAGCATAAAAGGTTAGGCTGAGGAAGTGACAGTCTCTGACCCCCAGAAAAGGAAGGTGAAAGGATTGCTGACAGAGAGCAGAGACCCACTGCGCATCCAGGTCCCTGAGCTTAAGGAACCACCAACACTTCTGATGGCAGCAGTATCTGAGTGGAAGCATTGCTCCAGCCACACATAGGACAAGCTAGCAGGGCCCCAACCTCTCAGACCAGGAGAGATATTGACAATAGACACCTGGGCCAGATCCCTGCTGCCCCTTCCTGCTCTCTTCAGGTCATACCTCTCACTCACTCATCCCAACACTGCTAGCCCTGAAACTGATGCTGTAAGGCAGCCCTGCTAGGTCAGTCCACTCTCTAAACCCTTAACCCCCTCATACCCTACTAAAGATATGCTCATGATAGGTTGAAATCACTGACCCACACCTTGTCTGGAATCCCTGACCCCTTTTGTCCACCTGCAAGCTTTCTGTGTATCCTCTGTGATCTAGTATCTCAAAGGTCACATCCCCTGTGAAAAATTCCTCTCTGCCAGGACCCCAGCACTTCATGCATCCCACTCTTAGGGCAGCAATCAAACTCTTTTACTATTTTGCAGGGTTTCAATCACTTCTGGACTAAATTGTTGACAGCTAGGAATGTGTCTTGTTTGTCACTGCATCCCCTATCGTGCCCAGTCCAGTACCTGCCATAGAGTAGGGGCTCAGTAAATGTGCAAGGAAGGAGGGGAGGAAAGGGGTGGAGGAGAAAGAAGGAGATGAGGACGGAAGAGAAGTGGGAAGGGAGGAGGGAGGAAAGAGCAGAAGAAAAGAGAGAGAGAAGGAAGAGGGAAGGACAGGGGGAAAGAAAAGAGGCCCCGGCATTTATTACGCCATATCTCTGACCTTTCTTAAGCCCAGCACCCAAGTCACTCAAACTTCAGTTTCCAATATGGAGACATACTGGTACCACATGGAATCTGGTCTTGACTTGTGTTCATGTCTCTAGATTTAGAGGCTAAAGGAAGCACATCTCTCAGAACTTCTTACCCACCAGGGAGCCAAAGGAAGTCACTAGAGGTAAAAGAGAGGCAGCTGGGGTAGGAAAAGGACATGGAATTCTAAGTTTCAAGATTTATGTTCCAATCCCAGCCATTTTTAGGTTGGATCTGTCCCTGCCCTTCAGCTTCCCTCTTTATAAAAGGGGGATAGTGTCATCTCCTTCCAGGGAGTGCGGTGAGGATAAGATGCTGTTTCTTATTCCAATGAGCGTCTCCACCAGGTCAGACTCCCTCAGAGGCAGAACGATGTGAGTCACGCCCTCAAGGGAATCTGGCTCAAGGGTAACCACCTGCCTTTTTCAGGGGCCGTGTCCTCAAGCCTCCCCATGGCAGCCTCAAATGTGGAAACCAACCCAGGATGCGCTTTGTGTAGCTCTTAGAACTCACCTCAGCTAACCAAGAAGGAGAAAGAAGGAAGGAGGAGATGCAGCAGCCGCAAAAGCCTCCTGGGTGCAAGCCACTCTAGAATAGCTCTTCCCAAGCTCTGCAGAGGCCTCGCCACTGAGGAAAATGCCGGAAAAATGCCGGCTAATTTCAGAGGCTCCACGTTGGTGGGCCAACAGCCCAGGGAGAATGAGCAATTATGATTTCCATCTAAGCAACATATGCTGTTTGCTGGCCTCTTTCGAACAGCTGTAGGTTAGTTGCTGTTAAGATTAGTCTCCTTCTCTCCTCCATATTTCAGAATTCAAATTAAACTAAAATAACAGCACCTGCTGAACAAAAACCCCATTGGAAATGTGTCCTCGTACACAATTACTGCAGGGAGGCTGGTCACCATTGTTACCCGCCTATTCTTCCTGAATGGGAACGGCAGCGAAGTTTCCCAGGCAGCTGCAGCAATTCAATTGTATAACTGGAGCTGGCCCCACGCCAACCCTCAAGAACTCAAGTGGCACCAAAAGATACTATATTGATTTGCAATCGAACATAATAGGCCATCAGCTTAATTATTACTGAAGTGACAAGGTTCTGGGTATTTCATATTTATATTTCAGGGCCTGTGAAGGATGAATGTAAATCTTTTAAATGCACAGATTTGCATATCTTCAGAAGGGTTGAGTGCTCTTATTACATTCATAGCCTTTGAAAGACCAAAAGGACTGGCTATTGAACTCAGGTTGCCAGATCCCATCGGCATTTGCTTGGATGAAGAGACAAAAGGCATAAAATGGAAATTGCTTTTAGTCCAAAAAAAAAAAAAGAAACCAAAAAAGTGAAGCCCACTACTCAACTGCATCAAGCTCAGACCTCTACTGGGCCTTTGAAAGCAGATTAGTTACGGGTCTCATTGGGACAGAGGCATTTGGTCACTGAGAAATAAAATCAATGACTTCTTGGATCCATGAGGCCCCCTTCTGTTCTCTCCTTCCAGCCTGTTCTGGGCTTTTGCACATGGGTAGAACCTTCAGCGCTGCTGAGATGTGGGCAAGGAAAGACAGGATGAAACAGAAGTTGACACTCCAAACAGCTACTATATACACATCTGCACCACACTGAGATCAAAGTTGCAGAGAAATGGTCTCATCTAATCCCACGATCATCATCAACCCTCCTTCCCATACCTTCTATTAGGACTTCTCACCCTAGCAAAATTTTAGATGCATTCCAAATTCCCCCCATCCCTCACTCTCTAGATCCAATAAGTTGTCGAATTTTATAGATTCCTTCTCCTGAGTCCCCCTTAATCTTTGCTCTCTGTCCCCTCTCAGCCAGATCTCAAGAAAGAGCCTGGACTTATGGAGACCTTCCTCTTACATATTCCTGCTTCCCTCTTACTGGACCTCAGTATGCTCTCTATCCTGCCTTCAGAGGACATTTCTGAAAAGGCTGAGAATGTATGGTTCTCCTGCCTAAAACCCTTCACTGGCACCCATAGGATAAAATTCAACTCTCTTCATAGTCAGGCTTCAGTCCTCACACCAGCCAACTATCCCCTAGTTACATACTCTCAGTCTTTACATGTGGCATTTCAATTCTCTTTGCCTGAATGCCACCTTCTCCTTGTCAGTGAAGAGGTAAGAATCAGCTTCTAAGATTCACATGATATCACTACATCCTACCTTACCTGAGCCTCCTTGTCAGCAAGCCCATCTCACTTTGTTCATCCGTGTGCTATAAAACTGACTTTACTAAAGCTGCACTTTATGCTTTACTCGTCTTCTGCCTCCACTCAGAGGGCCTCACAGTCAGAAAATGTTCCTTTAATTCTCTTTATCCCTAGGACCTAGGTGAAGACCTATAATATAGGAAGCGGTCAGCAACTGTTGGTTGATTCTTTATCCCCAAGGAACACCAGACATGTACTGAACAAATAGCCCTTGCCATAAGGGAATTCAAGGCCTAGGACCAAGACACTGCCATCAGCACAGCTGCCTATGAATGACCAAAGGAACAGTTAGAGCATCAGATGTTCTCAGAACATAGATCAGCAGATTTGTGGCCTAGCATGTTTTTGAGAAAACAGAACTAGAACAAAATCTAAAATTCTGAAATCCTATCATTGAAGAAGTAGGGCTATTTAAATTACCTCTTCTGGTCTCTATATTTTATAGATAAGCAAATTGAAAACCAAAAATGTAAGATTTATAAGTTAATAAGAGCAGTAGGAATTCTAACTCCTAAATCCAGATTCCTTTCCACTATGTGTTATGAGATGTAGGACTTGATTTGACATAGAATAGGGAGAATATTCCAGAGGATGGCTCTAACTATCTTCACCATCCTCAGAAACACTAATATCACCACTGCTTTCATCAGCCCAATCCCCAGTGGCATTTTTTTGACCACCATTGTTTGTACTTCCCTGACAGTGTGCCAACCCCACTCCTTCCTTCATCCCCAGCACCATGACTTGCACCAGAAAGATCTCTGGGTTGAGGAAAAAGTAGAAAGAGAAGGTGTTTTTGTTCCCATCATCTTTACCACTTTTATCCCTGCCTCTGTTCTACTCCATGTTTTGGACCATCTGGACATTTCCTGACTTTTCACATCCTGGGCTCTGACACTGTCAAAGGGCCATTATGATAACCTTCCTACTCTAGGAAGCATTTTTAGTCACCTGAACTAAGAAATTCTCTTTTATTCCAAGGGAACTAGATCAAAGAGGGTCCAGGAAAGAAAAAAGAAAGAAGAGAGAGGGCATTGTAAAATTTGGGAAACCAGAATTCTCTCTACAAAGGTAATGGGGCAATAGGAGTTAAGATCTAATAAGCCTTGAAGGCTCTGGGATTCTGGAAGGCCAACTTTACTCAGGTCAGAAAAGTTCTGCAGGAGCAAGTGGAGTCCATCTCTCTGACTCCTGAGTTCCCCATTGCTCTTTCCGACATCTTCCTTTTGGGGGGACCCCACACAGACCTATGGCACATCCCTGGGGACTTAGTGGTAAAAAGTCTGCCCGCCAACGCATGAGATGTGGTTTGGTCACTGGGGCAGCAATATCCCCTGGAGAAGGAAATGGCAACTCACTCCAGTATTCTTGCCTGGGAAATCCCATGGACAGAGGAGCCTGGTGGGTTACAGTTCATGGGGTCACAAAAGAGTGAGACATGACTTAGTGACTAAACAACAACACTTAGACTTGCTCCTTTGGCTTATATCCTTGGGAAAGGCCCAGCTTCTCCATCAGCATCACCCAGGAGAGAAATCCTGGGCTGGCAAAGACTCAATCCCTAGAGTCCTCAGCAGCATTATCCCCATGACAGCCACTCCTGCCAGGCTGAGCACAAAGGCAGGCATTATCCCGCGAGAAGCAGAGGAGGCGCGGAGGACACCTGCTCAGGCAATTCTGCGATAAAAGGAAGCGAGGCTGAAAATTGGACAATTGTTACTAAGTAGCTGAGGACCCAGCTGAGTGGGATTTTCCTTAATAAGGATGATAGAAGCCAGCTTTAAAGGCAGATGGAGATTTTCCAGAATCTAGGGTTTCACCACGAAGAGCAGGAGAGGAAGGTTGACCCAGGAAAGGACATCGCTCTTATTCTCATGAAAAGGAAGGCACAGTGTGGGTCTTTCTTACAGGCAGTGGAAGTATTTCACATGGGGCAGTATTGTTAAAGGCATAGTCTGCGTGAGCAACTTAGGGAGGCAGTGATCTCTGAGACTGACTGTGGGCTCTTTGACAATGAGCTACAAAGGACCAGACTCTTCCTTCTCTCTGCTTCCTAGGCCAGTAGACTGCGGAAATATAGGACGGCACATACATCTTGATTACAGCAAAACATTTGACAAAGTCTTTTTTTTTATCTGGGATTCCCAGGTGGCTCAGTGGCAAAGGTTCAATCCCTGGGTGGGGAAGATCCCCTGGAGGAGGAAATGGCAACCTACTCCAATATTCTTGGCTAGAGAATCTCCATGGACAGAGGAGCCTGGCAGGCTACAGTCCATGGGGTTGCAAAGAGTCAGACACAACTGAGTATGCACGTACCTTCTTTTTATCTTCTTGGAAGAGACGGATGATAGGCTAACTAGTGGGATTTAGCACTAGTTAGTACCTACAATTTATTGAGTGCCAAGTACCCTGGTGGCTCAGATGGTAAAGAATCTGCCTATAGTGTGGGAGACCCAGGTTCAATCCTTGGGTCCGGAAGATGCCCTGAAGAAGGAAATGACTACCCAGTCCAGTTTTCTTGCCTGGAGAATTTCATGGACAGAGGAGCCTGGCAGGTTATAGTCCATGGGGTCACAAGAGTTGAACACAATTGAGCAACTAACACTTTCACTTTCAAGTACCATACTGAGTTTTCCATCCATGGCACCATTAAATCATCTCACTACCTCTTTACAAATGAGGGAAGTGAGGCTCAGAGAGGTTTGGTAAACTCAGGGCAGTCCAGGTGGTTCTGTCCCACCCTACTCTATAATGTTGTCTCCAGTCTAGAACGGTAGCTGGTGCACACAAAATGCCTGCTGTTCTTACGCCTGTAGACACACCAGAAACACACTCGTCACAATCATATACTGCTCTGCCTAATACGCCCATGAGTGTGCACATGTGCACATACATGTTATGGGGCTTCCACATTATAACCTTGCAGTCTTGCATATTTTTACCTCCTGTCTCTGTCTAATGCACACAGCTCCTCTCACCTCACTGCTAAAGTCAGGGCAGTTGTCTCACATCTCAGGAAAAAGGCATTGATCATCTGGGATAATATTCTAAAATTCAGTAGGCTGTGATGGATAAGGGTGAGGGAGCTTGGGCAGTGAGGCAAGGCCCTGCCACCACCAGCTTTGCAGACCAGAGAACACTCAAGGCCAATCCCTGTCCAGACTGCTGTCCAGGGGTCAAGGGGAAATGAGACAGAAAGACCCTGAGGGATCCACGGGCCAGGTCTGCATTCAGATTAGCAGTGTGACCAGTGAGAAGCAGTCCCCGCATATCTCCAAACCCCAGTGCCTCTATTGTTAAGAAGGGATGAGACATGCTCATCAAGCGTCCCTGGTAGCTCAGCTGGTAAAGAATCTACCTCCAATGCAGGAGACCCCAGTTTGATTCCTGGGTTGGGAATCAACCCAGGAGGAGAATCTTCCCTGGAGGAGGGCATGGCAACGAATCCAGTATTCTGGCCTGGAGAATCCCCATGGACAGAGGAGTCTGGCGGGCTACAGTCCGTGGGGTCGCAGAGTTGGACATGACTGAGTGACTAAACACAGCACAGCACAGACATGCGTTTCACACGGCATTGCTCCGAGGACTGTATCCAGTGTTGGTGAGTACAGGGTTGGTGCGGAGTGCCTGTGCCTGACTCATAGCTAGCCCGGCCCATTCTGCCATGTTCCCATGCTGCCACCTTCTGATGCCAAAGCCTTCTCCATGGCAAGCTGCACCGCACACTGTCAACAGCCCCCAGGGAAAAGCAAGTGGCAGAGAGTCAGGGGGGTTGAGACCCTCAGCTGCTCCTGGAGAAGCAGGGCTGACAAGGCGAGGATTGTTTTTCTCCCCTGGTGTGAAGCATGTTGACTTGCTGTTGATAGATGGTGGGATGATACTAATTAAAATGCAGGCAGGTGTGAGGGTGCCTCTTAGAGCTGTACTCTCCCCGGGGGGAGGGGATGGCATCAAGACTCTGTTTTGTCCCCACAGCAGCAGGAGTGTCCTCTTACCCTCGCCTTCCCCTACTGAGAGCGGGAACGGCTTGGAGGAAAGGTCTCGGTTTTTCTTTCACAGAGGCACTGGGGTGGAAGCCCAGGCACATCTTCTCATCCTGATGGGCAGGGGAGGAAAGGGAAGCAGACTTTTACCATCTTTCATATATGTCACAAGGTCTGAAAAGGTTCAGCCTTTGAAGAAACTGCTCAAGAGAGCGCTTGCCTTCTCCGCTCTCTGCCGGCTCTGCCTCTGGCTCTAGTGGTCAGGACTGTGTGCAAAGGACTCCCTCAGAGGGAAGAATCTGATAGTCAAAGGCAGAGCCCCACAGGTGCAAACTTTGCAATGCTGGGTTTAGGTCCGGAGGTGCAGGGGCTGGATTTTGAACCGGGAGAATCAGTGATCAAAGCAAGGGCAGAGCAGGAGTAAGAAAGCAGAGAGCAGAGTGGCTAATTCCTATAGCCATGGGCATGCCTAGCTCAGTTGGGGGGTGGGCTCCTTGTGCCTGAGCTAAGCTAGACTGCAAAAGACACAGATAAGCTTCCCTTTGATTCTCCTTCTTGCCTCTTCCTGAAAGAATAGGAAGTGACTCCTGTGGATTACTATTGAAAATGATAGAAATTATTCAGGATCACAGCTGCCAAGTGACATGACTGAAGTGGTAAAATCGAGATTCAAACACTTCCTTCATTGCTGGAAACAAGAACCTTGAACCACTCCATTTCCTTACACTTTATTTGAACAAGAGCCAGTGAGACTTCCCAAGGGTAAGTCCATTCAATACCCTATCTCTGCAAGCCCTCAAAAAAAAAAAGAAAAAAAAGTGGAAGGAGATAAGGGGGCAGATAAGGAGGCAAGCTAGAGACTCCAGACTTGTTGGTCCCTAAGCTTAGAACTCAAACCACAGACTTGATCTTCAACTTTCTGGGGCTTTCTTAAATGATTTATAGAAAGTGATGAATTAGGTTAGGAAATATCTCGCCGTTCTTCAGTTCAGTCACTCAGTCGTGTCCAACTCTGTGTGACCCCATGGACTGCAGCATGCCAGGCTTCCCTGTCCATCACCAACTCCCGGAGCTTGCTCACACTCAGGTCCATCAAGTCAGTGCCACCATCCCTCCCTCCTTCCTTTTCTTCTTTCCATCCTTCTTTTTCTTCTTAACTTTTCTCCTCCCCCAGCTCCAGGAATAATTTGACAATCTTCATTTGGGGGTTCTTAAATATGTGTAATCATTTCTCTACCATCTGATCTGTAAATAGCAAGTTTAATGAGGATTGTCAGGAAACATTCCCCAGGGATGGGAATGACTTATAATGAAAATTGAACTAAAGTCCTCTCTAGGCCTAAAAGCTAAAACTGCTAATACTGAGGATTATTTTGGAAGTGTTGAAGAAAAGACAAGGTGAAGCCCAAAAGAAATCTCTGTAGATTCAGGAGACCTTTCCTGTGAGCCCCATCTCACCTAGGGACACATTTCTTGGTCCCTAGAGCTCAAATTCCTTCTCCCAGTCACAAGTCAGGATGTCTCATATCCTTAGACTATAATTGAGAATATTATCCCAAACTATGCTGCTGGAAAGCAACATTCAATGAAAATAAGCAGAAAGATATTTCCAAATATAGTTTTAACCTCAACTTTTTGCTGGGAGATGCTGTTGTCTCTTCTGTTCATTTCCACTTCCCAGGTCAGGTTGTATTACTGTATTTTTAAATAACTATGGAAGAAAACTGAACAAAGCAGGGAAAAGTTCTAATTTTGGAGTTTGGGCCTCTAGAACTGTGAGAAATAGGTTTCTGTTGTTTTATAAACTACTCAGTCAATAGTATTTTGCTATAGCAGTCCAACTAGACTAAGACACCATTTATATTTTATTAGTTGGAGGTAAGACACCATTTATAAAAGGATTCCAGAAAGTGAAATAAAGCAGATAGACGATCAAAGAAAGAATAGATGACTCCCTCACACTAAGGACAAATTTAGACCTGTAGAACCAAATCCGTGATTGAACACCCTGGTAGAAATGATAAAAGGAGATATGCTCTAAAGTATATTCTGGCAACAAGTTTGAATTTCCAGCAGTAGAAAACAAAAATTTTAAAGCTCAGGATTTCTGATGTTTAAAAAAAAATGGCAGATTGAACACTTGTCTTTAGTTTTATTTCCTCTTGAAATCTCACTAAAATGAGAGTCAAATAATGTTTAAAAACAAAAAATTTAAAATGACATAGAAAGATAATGATAAAAATAATAGCAATGAAATTTGGGAAGCTAAGAAGTAGATGGATGAGTGTAACTGACTCCACAGACAGAGGAAAGCTGGATCCTAACTGCCAGCAGGGAAAGTGAAGAAGAACATACCATAGAACACTGTAAAATCTCAAGAATCAGTAGCTACTTATGGGATTTGGGTAGATGGTGTTATCGAAGAGACTAAAATAAGGACTGGCTAAATTCTGTTAAGAATTCAAATAGCATATACTCATACTATTTAAAGTTATAGAGTACATTTCTTAAAACCAGCTTAAAAAGTTGAAAGTTGTGCTCTGTTTAGCAGAAAATGGGAGAAGGTTAGGGCTATATTATTTTCCCTTGTTTTGGGTTACAAGTCTTTATTTATATGACAAGCCTTGTGAAAGACACCAGAGGACCAGTACCTGTCCTCATGGCTACTAGAATTTACGGGTGAGGGTGGGATAGAGGAATTGTTATATAATGTTCATGTGCCTCGCTGTCATGGAGAAATAAAAATTCAATATACTTTAAGAAAAATACAGATAATTATTATTAGAATAAAATAGAATGGATAGTTATCAATAGAAAATTTTTTCTATTGATATATAGAAATAGAAATGAAGTTATCTAAATACTATTTATAGGTAATGTTCTAAAACTAGATTGATCTAGAAGGGTTCTCAGGAATAGAGATATACTAAGGAAACACACACACAAATAGTTCTATTAGAACTCAAATTAAAATTCATGTAACACAAAGATAAAAGAAAGTAGCATGTTACTTAATATTGATTAGATTATACAATCTAGAATTAAGTATTATTACCATTTTAAGCTACTAAATACTTTAGCATTGAAATATTTTAAGCTGTTAGAATTATGAAGAGAAGTTAATAAAATTGTAGTGCGACTCAAAAAATCTCATTTTTTTTATAGTGCAAGTACTTAGCAAGTGAACAAAGTAAAAATTAAGTTGAATAAGTTGCTTAAACTAAATGGAGAAATATATGTACTACAAACAGAAGACTCATTATTTTCCAAAATTCATCACATTTTCACAAAAATATTTTTCTCCTAATCTACTAATAAAGCCTCAACAAACTGTTCATGTTTGAAACTATACATTCTGTTTTCTAAAAATACAATGCAATAAAACTAGACATTAACAAATCTCACCAGAAACCATGAAAGCAAGAAGTGGATGGAATATTTTAGAGTGTTGAAAGGAAGATCATCAACCTTGAATTTTATAGCCAGAAAAATGTATCCCTCAAAACAGAAAAATAAAGACTTTCTTAGACCAACCAAAACTGAGGGAATTCAGTGTCAGAAGATCTGCCCTGAAAGAAATGTTAAAAGTTCTTCAAAGAGAAGAAAAATAATATAGATCATAAATTTGGATCTACATAAAGAAATGAAGAATGTCAGAGAAAGAATAAATGAAGATTAAATATTTTACTTTTCTTACTCTAATTAATCTAAAAGGTAATACTTTATTTACAGTAATAATGTAATATTTTGGATGATAACAGAATAAGTACAAGTGAAATGTAAGACAACAATGTCCTAGGAGACAGGAGGGAGGAATTGGGAATACTCCATTGAGTACTTATACTATAAATGAAGTGTTATAGGAAATCATAAAAAAAAAAATTTAAGAAATATAATTGACATACTAAGACAGAAGATACAACTAAATTGTACAAAGTGCTCAATTAAAATAAGTGGAGGTATAAAAAGGCCAGGGAAAAGAAACAAAGTACAATGAATAGACAAAATTACAAACACAGTGGACATTAATCCAACTGTATCAATAATCACTTCAAATATTAATAGTCTAAATACATGAATTCAAAGACAAAGAGTGTTAGAGTACATCCAAAAAAAAAAAACAGGACCCAACCTGTGTGAAACTCACTTTCACACAGTTGTGTCCAGTCTTGTTCAACTCTCTGTAATCCCGTGGACTATATATAGCCCACCAGCCTCTTTTGTCCATGGAATTCTCCAGACAAGAATACTGGCATGGGTTGCCATTTCCTTCTCCAAAGGGTTCAAAGTAGAGGAATAATAGATATATATTTTATATATATATATATATATATGGATATAGATTTGACCAAAGCAAATCTAGAGTAGTTCTATAAACCAGAGGCAAAGCCAATTTCAGAGCAAGAAAAATTATCAGAGAAAAGGAGGAGCATTACATAATAATATAGTGACCAGTTCTTCCAAAAGATACCACAGTCTTTAATATGTATGAACTGCAGCCTGGTCTTCACTATCTCCCAGACAGTAGCCTGGCAGGCTAGAGTTCATGGGGCGGCAAAAGAGTTGGACACAACTTAGTGACTAAACAGCAACAATAATGGAGAGGTAGCTTGGAAATTCCCAAATATTTAGACATTAAAGAAGATACTTCTGAATAACATATGGGTCAAAGAAGAAGTCTCAAGAGAAAATTTAAAATATCTTGAACTATAATTGACCCTCAAACAACAGTTATACATCTGTAGATATGGCCCTCCATATCTACAGTTCCTCTGCATCTATGGATTTAACCAATCATAGACTTGTAGTAAAAGTAGTATTGTAGAACTGTAGTATTTGTTATTGAAAAATATCCATATGTAAGTGGACACATACAATTCAAACATGTTTTGTTCAAGGGTCAATACTAAGTGAGAAGGAAAAAACAACAAAATTTGTGTGATATAGTAGGAGTAGTGCTTGAGGTGCAATTTATAGAATTAAATCTGTATTAGAAAACAAGGAAGGCCTAAAATCAATATTCTAAGCTTCTGCTATAAGAAACAAGAGAAAAAGAAAAAGCTCAAACAAGTAAAAGAAAGGAAACAATAAGAACTAGACGAGAGAGCAATGAAATTTAAAACAACCTAATAATAGAGAAATCAGCAAACCAAAAGATCAATAAAATTGAAAGGTTTCTAGATATAATGACCAATAAAAAAGAATACATAATTACTAACATCAGAATGAAAGATAAATTATCACTATCGACACCATGGACATTTAAAGGGTAATAAAGAGTACTATTAATATGAACAACTCTATGCTCACAAATTTGACAACTTATATGAAACAGACTAATTCCTTGGAAACTACAAACTACCAAAACTCATACAAGGAGAAATCAATCATCTTAATAAGCCTACATCTATTAAAGAAATTCAATGAATAAATAGTAAACTTCTAAAAGTAAACATATCAAACTTAGATTGTTTCACTGATGAATTTCTAACAACCATTTAAGGAAAAAAAAAAAGATACCAATTTTCCATAATTTCCCTGAGAAAGTAGAAGAAATGCTTTCTTATATCATGAACTTGCAGCATCTTGCTGTACCAGAAAATAAGTAAATGCTATTAATAAAGCAAAACCAGAACCAAAAACCACACAATGATGTGGAAGTGTCAAAGGGACACAGGGGACAACTGGAAGAGCTCCCAATAGCCAAAGCTGGAATAAGTGTGTTGTTATTGTTGTTTAGTCACTAAATTGTATCCAACTCTTTGTGACTCCATAGACTGCAGCACACCAGGCTTCTCTGTCCTTCAATACTTCCCAGAACTTGCTCAAACTCATGTCCACTGAGTCGGTGATGCCATCCAACCATCTCATTCTTTGTCACTCCCTTCTCCTCTTGCCTTCAATCTTTTCCTGCCTCAGGGTCTTTTCCAATGAGTTGCCTCCTCACATCAGGTGGCCAAAGTATTGGAGCTTCAACTTCAGCATCAATTCTTTCAGTGAATATTCAGGGTTGATGTCCTTTAGAATTGACTGGTTTGATCTCCTTGCATTCCAAGGGACTCTCAGGAGTCTTCTCCAGCACCACAACTGAAAAGCATCAATTCTTCAGCACTCAGCCTTCTTTATGATTCAAGTCTCACATCCCTACATGACTACTGGAAAAATCATAACTTTGACTATATAGACCTTTGTTGGCAAAGTGATGTCTCTGCTTTTTAATATGCTGTCTAGGTTTGTCATAGTTTTCCTTTCAAGGAGCAAGTGTCTTTTAATTTCGTGGCTGCAGTCACCATCTGCAGTGATTCTGGAGCCCAAGAAAATAAAATCTGTCACTGTTGTGACTTTTTTCCCTTCTATTTGCCATGAAGTGATGGAACTGGATGCCATGATCTTCGCTTTTTGAATGCTGAGCTTTAAGCCAGCTTTTTCATTCTCCTCTCTCACACTCATCAAGAGGTTGTTTAGTTCCTCTTCACTTTCTTCCATTAAAGTGGTATCTTCTGAATATCTGAGGTTATTGATATTTCTCCTGGTAATCTTGATTCCAGCTTGTGATTCATTTAGCCCAGCATTTTGCATGATGTACTCTGCATATAAGTTAAATAAGCAGGGTGACAATATACAGCCTTGATGTACTACTTTCCCAATTTGGAACAAGTCAATTGTTCCATGTCCAGTTCTAACTGTTGCTTCTTGACCTGCTTACAGGTTTCACAGGAGGCAGGTAAGGTGGTCTGGTATTCCCATCTCTTTAAGAATTTCCCACAGTTCATTTTGATCCACATAGTCAAAAAGCTTTAGTGTAGTCAATGAAGCAGAAGTAGATGCTTTTCTGAAATTCCCTTTCTTTATGATCCAGGGAATGTTAGTAATTTGATCTCTGTTTCCTCTGCCTTTTCTAAACCCAGCTTGTACATCTGGAATTTCTCAGTTCATGTACTACTGAAGCCTAACTTGAAGGATCCTGAGCATTACCTTGCTAGCATGTGACATGAGCACAACTGTACAGTAGTTTGAACATTCCAAGGCATTTCATTTGTTCATCGGGTTCTCAAGTGGTTTGCCATTCCCTCTTCTAGTGGACCATATTTTGTCAGAAATCTCCACTATGACCCGTCTGTCTTGGGTGGCCCTGCATAGCATGATTCATAGCTACACTGAGTTGCTCAAGTGCCTTCACCACAAGGCTATGATCCAAGAAGTGGGGAATAATTAGAGCAACAAAATAAATTCAATTATAGTCCAAAACATAAAATGAATACGCATGTATTCTTACTGATATAAGAAATGATTGCATAAATAAATAAATAAATGGAGAATGCAGAATAATTCCAAATAATTTATCCCAAGGAGATGGACCATAACTCCTCGTTCCTCAGGGACTTCCTCCAATGAGGACAGCATGGGATGGGAAACAGAGTACCTTTCCAGTAGAGGAGTCTGACAAATACTGCCTCAGCCAGTTGATTACAGTTAACAACAGTGGTAAGTCATGTTGATAGTATATGTATCTTCGATATGATGTGATGAAAATTGTACTTTGTCTCTGGGATCTTCCTCCCCCAAATCCATAAACCCCATCTAATCATAAAAGAAAACATCTGATTAATCCCAGTAGAGGGATATTCTACAAAATACATGACTACAATGTACTCCTCAAAACTGTCAAGGTCAGTAAAACCAAAAAAGTCTAAGATTCTGTCACAGCCAGGAGCAGCCTAAAACAACAAAATGACTAAATGTAATGCGATATTCTGAATGGAATTCTGGAACAGAAGAAGGATATTAGGAAATAACTAAAGAAATCTGAATGAAGTATAGACTTTAGTTAATAATTATGTATCAACATTGGTTCATTAGTAGTAATAAATGTATCATATTAGTAATAATGTATATATGATACATTATATACAGTAGTAATAAATGTATCATATATACATGTAAGGTGTTAATAAAAGGGGGGGTGTGGGGTAAATGGTAACTCTCTATACTTTCTTAACAATTTTTCTGTAAACCTAAAATGTTCTTAAAAATAAAGTTTATCAAAATAGAGTAGATAAATAACTGCAGTACAAATTGAGACTCTTGGAGCCATTAATTTCCAATGTGGAGTCTATTAAACTTTAAAAACCTCAGTATTTTTGATTTCTAAAATTATATATTTACACTG
Organism: Cervus canadensis; assembly: GCF_019320065.1. Taxonomy (NCBI): domain Eukaryota; kingdom Metazoa; phylum Chordata; class Mammalia; order Artiodactyla; family Cervidae; genus Cervus; species Cervus canadensis. Next base: position 33,773,426 of record NC_057396.1, read on the forward strand.
AAAATAGACTATTGGAAATATAATACTTTTCTGAAGAATACTGAAAGATACAGAACATTTCTCAATTCCTTTTATGAGGTAGTGACAAAATTTAGTGACAAAAATTTGACAAAGTAGTACATACACCACAAATACATAACCACACAATCTTACAGAAACAACTATATTCATGAATACAGATTTCAAAATCCTATAAAACATACACAAAATGAATGCACTGGTATTTAAAAATAATAAGCCATGGCTGTTCAATATATATTTGGTAAGTTAATGAATGATAGGTAAATTCTAGCTGAGAATTAAAGGATATTTAGAATAACAAAGTCAATGTGCTCCTTCGCTCAGTTGTACCCAACTCTTTGCGACCCTGTGGACTGTAGCCTGCCAGGCTCCTCTGTCCATGGAACTTTCCAGGCAAGAATACTGGAATAGGTTGCCATTTCCTACTCCAGGGGATCTTCCCAACCCAGGGACCTAACCTGCATCTCTTGCATCTCTTGCATTGGCAGGTGGATTCTTTACCACTCGTGTACCTGGGAAGCCCCATGTCAGTCAATATTGACTTGTGTCAACGATACAAAGCCATACAATCATATCAGTAGTCATTTGAAAAGGCATATTCAACAGCCATTTCTGCTTTTAAATTTTTTGCCATAGTAGGAAAAATTAATTTCATTTACATGCAAAGAAAAATACTATCTGAAACCAAGAGGTGGCATATAGCACGATGACTCAGTAGAAAGACACAGGGTTATTCCTATCAAAGATGTGACATCTATATGTACTATGACCTCTGTAACTAAGTATCATTCTGCAACTGAATTATTCAATCAGGAGATATAGGAAAATGCAAAGTCCTATTGACACCCTCTTTATACAAATAATTATTTAATATGAAACAAAAATACAACCACTTTCACTTTAGGAATGGGTTAGTGACTGCGCACTACTGGAAAGGAAAATTTCACACCTTGTTCACCTCAGAAAGAAACATTAATAGTTCGGAACAGTCTTCTCATTCCCTGACAACTCAAATAAATGGTCTATATTTCATATATTTGCTAATATCATATTTTCTGTATCCAGTATAATATTCAGCAGACAAATATATTGAGTTGGTTAATAATGTAGAAAATGACCTCCTCTGTTTCAAGGTATCTGAGGAGTTCATCTAATTGGCTTGGGTGGGTATTAAATATCAAGGGACATAGAGGGTGGGGATGAGGATGAGGAAATGATATGGGTTACAGTACGATTTCAACTTTCAGATTGGATGGAACATAAATTTCTCAAAATTGTCTCAATGTATTCACTATTATAAAACTTAAAAAAAAAAAAAAAAAGCTTTGAAAATAAGAAGAAGTCTAGAGACCAGGGGGGAGAGAGATAGTGAGAAATGTGGCTATTGCACAAGGGAAAACCTTGGAAAAAGTGGAGGAAATTTAAAGATATTTAGGAATGTTTTACACAATTTGTTTCCCCAAGAAACTTCAGTAACATAAATATTAATCATCAATGATTCTGGAGTTGAATTTGTCTTTATTCCTCTTTTCTGATATGAAGACATGTGGAGATTGCTGTCGATGGAGAGCAAGTAGTAAATGAGTGCAAGATTTGGGAACTAAACACGATAAACTACAAACATAGTAAATGTTTATTTGGAGCTTTATATTTGTGTGTGTGGACGGGGTGTCAAATCTCTTACAACAAACGTCTTAAGTAGCTGCTTTTGTTTTCTGCATGTTACAGATTTGGGAAGCACATGTAGATGAAATAATTAGCCTCAGTAACAATGCCTAATAAATAACAGAGCTGAGATTTGAACCTAGACAGTCTGGCTTCAGAGTTTACAATTTAGGCCACTTCAATATCAATCTCTTGTTCTCCCTCTTTCTCATTGTTAAAATTTTAAAATAATTTAAGAATGAAATACAGTAGGAAGTAAATCCCCAGTAGTTAGAATGAAAGTTAGGGAAAATTTAATGGTCAGCTGAGTCTGTTAAAGGCAATACTTAGTTTAAAAAGAAAGTGATGATTCTACAATTTATTAGGAGCTTAATTTTTCTTCCAAAATTCCAAAAGAGTTTCCATGTTAAGACATACATGTCAAAATAATTATTTAACCAACGTAAGTACCGTAAATATCATGAAAGAGGAGGCAACATTAATTATATTTATTCAGAATTAAGATTGTCTACCTAGAAAACATGGGAATTATTTGATAAACAGAATAAAAGCATTTCATAGTTTCCAGTTACCAAAATAACATAAAAATCAACAGCTTCTTTATACTGTAGAATTAGCTATTTAGAAATATATTTAAAAATCAGATTAACAATAGCAACAAAAAATGTTAAATAACTAGGGCTAATCTTAATAAGAAATATGACAGATATACCATAGAAATATTAAAAACTTAACTTACAGACATAAAAGATGTTAACACATCAGGAGACATTTCATGTTTTTAGATGAGAAGCTTCAATATTTTAAAGATGTCACTTCTCCCCAAATTAATTTATAAATTTAATGCAAATCCCAATTAAAATTTGATGAGATTTTTGTTTGGAACTTGACCAAATGATTCTAAAGTTCATTTAGAAGAATAATTGTGTTAGAATGGTCATGAAAAGACCAAGAAAAATGAGTAATGAGATTGACTTGCCCTATTAGAAATAAAATTATCACTGTGATATGGTACCAAAGTAGTCAGACAGATCCATAAAACTAAAAAGAAAATTCAGAAGTTAAGCATGTATAATAATTTGGCATATATTAATGATGTCAGGTTGAAAATATTAGGGAAAGAATCAACTATTTATTAAATGGATTATTCAATAAAATATGATCAGGGGCAAGTATATACCATTTTTTAAAAAGGTTTGATTTATACCTTAATTCATACAAAAATAAATTTCAGTGTTTCAAAGTTTTTATTGGAAAAGAGAAACCATTAGAACAGTAGGATATATAAGTAAGTATTTATGTAATCTTATGGTGGTAAAACACTTAAAATGTTTCAAGTGCAGACTCAATGGCTGAAAGGAAAAGATTAATAGTGTTTTTGACTACATAAAATTCCACAACTTTTGAATCTCTAACATAAAGCCTGATCTAATTGTTCACCTAAATACCATAAACAACATTAAAAGACAAACTCTGAAAATTATTTGCAAGAGATATTACAAAGAAAGGTTTAGCTTCCTTAATCTTTCCAGGGCTAATGCAAATCTTTAAGAAAATGAGGATATTCCAAAAGCAAGTGGCCTAACAACAGGTCAAGCAATTCATAGAATCAGTTCAGTTCAGTCGCTCAGTCATGTCCAACTCTTTGCGACCCTATGAGCCGCAGCACGCCAGGCCTCCCTGTCAATCACCAACTCCCAGAGTCCACCCAAACCCATGTCCTTTGAGTCAGTGATACCATCCAACCATCTCATCCTCTGTCGGCCCCTTCTCCTCCTGCCCTCAATCGTTCCCAGAATCAGGGTCTTTTCCAATGAGTCAACTCTTCGCATGAGGTGGCCAAAGTACTGGAGTTTCAGCTTCAGCATCAGTCCTTCCAATGAACACCCAGGACTGATCTCCTTTAGGATGGACTGGTTGGATCTCCATGCAGTCCAAGGGACTCTCAAGAGTCTTCTCCAACACCACAGTTCAAAAGCATCAATGTTTGGTGCTCAGCTTTCTTTATAGTCCAACTCTCACATCCATACATGACTACTGGAAAAAACATAGGCTTGACGAGATGGACCTTTGTTGGCAAAGTAATGTCTCTGCTTTTTAATATGCTGTCTAGGTTGGTCATAACTTTCCTTCCAAGGAGTAACGTCTTTTAATTTCATGGCTGCAATCACCATCTGCAGTGATTTTGGAGCCCAGAAAAATAAAGTCAGCCACTGTTTCCACATCTATTTGCCATGAAGTGATGGGACCAGATGCCACGATCTTAGTTTTCTGAATGTTGAGCTTTAAGCCAACTTTTTCACTCTCCTCTTTCACTGTCATCAAGAGGCTTTTTAGCTCCTCTTCACTTTCTGCCATGAGGGTGGTGTCATCTGCATATCTGAGATTATTGATATTTCTCCCGGCAATCTTGATTCCAGCTTGTGCTTCCTCCAGCCCGGCGTTTCACATGATGTACTCTGCATAGACGTTAAATAAGCAGGGTGACAATATATAGCCTTGACGTACTCCTTTTCCTATTTGGAACCAGTCTGTTGTTCCATGTCCAGTTCTAACTGTTGCTTCCTGACCTGCATACAGGTTTCTCAAGAGGCAGGTCAGGTGGTCTGGTATTCCCATCTCTTTCAGAATTTTCCACAGTTTATTGTGATCCACACAGTCAAAGGCTTTGGCATAGTCAATAAAGCAGTGACAGATGTTTTTCTGGAATTCTCTTGGTTTTTCGATGATCCAGCAGATGTTGGCAATTTGATCTCTAGTTCCTCTGCCTTTTCTAAAACCAGCTTGAACATCTGGAAGTTCACGGTTCACGTATTGCTGAAGCCTGGCTTAGAGAATTTTAAGCATGACTTTACTAGCGTGTGAGATGAGTGCAAATGTGAGGGAGTTTGAGCATTCTTTGGCATTGCCCTTCTTTGTGATTAGAATGAAAACTGACCTTTTCCAGTCCTGTTGCCACTGCTGAGTTTTCCAAATTTGCTGGCATATTGAGTGCAGCACTTTCACAGCATCATCTTTCAGGATTTGAAATAGCTCAACTGGAATTCCATCACATGTGCTAGCTTTGTTCGTAGTGATGCTTTCTAAGGCCCACTTGACTTCATTCCAGGATGTCTGGCTCTAGGTGAGTGATTACACCATCATGATTATCTGGGTCATGAAGATCTTTTTTGTACAGTTCTTCTGTGTATTCTTGCCACCTCTTCTTAATATCTTCTGGTTCTGTTAGGTCCCTACAATTTCTGTCCTTTATTGAGCCCATCTTTGCATGAAATGTCCCCTTGGTATCTCTAATTTTCTTGAAGAGATCTCTAGTCTTTCCCATTCTATTGTTTTCCTCTATTTCTTTGCATTGATCGCTGAGGAAGGTTTTCTTATATCTCTTTGCTATTCTTTGGAACTCTGCATTCAAATGGGTATATCTTTCTTCTTCTCCTTTGCTTTTGACTTCTCTTCTTTTCACAGCTATTTGTAAGGCCTCCTCAGACAGCCATTTTGATTTTTTGCATTTCTTTTTCTGGGGGATGGTTTTGATTCCTGTCTCCTGTACAATGTCACGAACCTCTACCCATAGTTCATCAGGCACTCTGTCTATCAGATCTAGTCCCTTAAATCTATTTCTCACTTCTACTGTATAGTCATAAGGGATTTAACTTAGGTCATACCTGAATGGTCTAGTGGTTTTCTCCACTTTCTTCAATTTCAGTCTGAATTTGGCAATAAGGAGTTCATGATCTGAGCCACATTCAGCTCCTGGTCTTGTTTGTGCTGACTGTATAGAGTTCCTCCTTCTTTGCCTGCAAAGAATATAATCAATCTGATTTCAGTGTCAACCATCTCGTGATGTCCATGTGTAGAGTCTTCTCTTGTGTTGTTGGAAGAAGGTGTTTGCTATGACCAGTGTGTTCTCTTAGCAGAACTCTATTAGCCTTTGCCCTGCTTCATTCTGTACTCCAAGGCCAGATTTGCCTGTTACTCCAGGTTTCCTGGCCTCCTACTTGTGTATTCCAGTCCCCTATAATGAAAAGGACATCTCTTTTGGGTGTTAGTTCTAGAAGGTCTAGTAGATCTTCATAGAACTGTTCAGCTTCTTCAGGGTTACTGGTCAGGGCATAGACTTGGATTACCATGCTATTAAATGGTTTGCCTTGGAAATGAACAGAGATCATTCTGTCGTTTTTGAGATTGCATCCAAGTACTGCATTTCACTCTTTTGTTAACTATGATGGCTACTCCATTTCTTCTAAGGGATTCCTGCCCACAGTAGTAGATATCCTAGTTCGCTGATTCCTAGAATGTTGATGTTCACTCTTGGCATCTCCTGTTTGACCACTTCCAATTTGCCTTGATTCATGGACCTAACATTCCAGGTTCCTATGCAATATTGCTCTTTACAGGATCGGACCTTGCTTCTATCACCAGTCCCATCCACAACTGGGTGTTGTTTTTGCTTTGGCTCCATCCCTTCATTCTTCCTGGAGTTATTTCTCCATTGATCTCCAGTAGCATATTGGGTACCTACCAACCTGGGGAGTTCATCTTTCAATGTCGCATCTTTTTGCCTTGTCATACTGTTCACGGGGTTCTCAAGGCAAGAATACTGAAGTGGTTTGCCATTCCCTTCTCCAGTGGACCACATTCTGTCAGACCTCTCCACCACGACCCGTCCGTCTTGGGTGGCCCCACATGGCATGGCTTAGTTTCATTGAGTTAGACAAGGCTGTCGTCCGTGTGATCAGATTGGATGGTTTTCTGTGACTGTGGGTTCAGTCTATCTGCCCTCTGATGCCCTCTCTCAGTGCCTGCTGTCTTACTTGGGTTTCTCTTACCATATTTCTCTTATCTTATTCATAGAATAGAGACCCACATTTTTAGCACTGAAAAATGCTGACCCTCACTAGCTATTAAAGTAACACAAATTAAAACAGATGCCATTTCTTGCCTATTATTAATAAACTCAAAATGATGAAAAATATTGGTATAATTCAATGTTGGCTAGGGCATATGTAAACAGGCATTTTCATATGCTTTGTTATAAATTCAGATTGATAAAACAAGAACTTTCTAGAGAATGGTTGGATAACATATTATCCAAATTGAAAATGTGAATTTCCATTTATGCAGCAAGGCAATTTCTAGAATTTAACCTTAGGGAAATAATAGGACAATTGTCTGAATATACAGGTCCAAAGAGGTTCATTTCAGCATTAGTACAACAGGAAAAAGTAGAAAACCATATTATCATTCAAAATATAGTAGTCGTTAAGTATATTATGATATCATCACATAGCAGAATACCATTGTAGTAGTTTTAAAAGATGATGAGAGATCTATATTCATTATATAATATCATCCCCAAAAACTGGAAGTGAGAAAAGTGCATTAAAAGCATTTTGTCTAGTATATCATTCCCTTATATATGTATTTGTATGTATGGTTATTATGCTAATTATTTCTGAGGATGTCTTTCTCTTCCTTTATGCCTGTGTATGTGTAAGAAAACCCAGCTCTTTCACTAAATTTCTGTCAAACACCATGCCACAAGTAGCCTTAGGCAAGTTATCCCCTATGTTCCTCAGTCTACTCCAGTAAAATAGCTTTGCCTTGTAGGGTTGTTCTGGGGATCAAATGAATTACATATAAATCACTTAGAATGGTGTCTGACACATAGCAACCATATTCAACAATTCACCACTATCATTCCTACAATAATCATTATCATTGTCGTTTTTATGACGACTACCCTTCATGAAATTACAAGAGAAAAGAGGAGAAGCAGCATTCTTGACATCAAGACAAAATGCTGAGCATCTTAGGCATCTTCCCATCCATGCTGTATTGATAGTGCACTCTTAAGGATACAGAAGAACCCTGTAGATGCTGGGAGAGGGATGGAGAACCAAGGCCATACCCAGTGAAAGTGGATTTAATTGTGAGTCTTGCTTAAGATGGGCTTCCCTCGTGGCTCAGTGGTAAAGAGTCCACCTGCAATGCAGAAGATGCAGATTTGATCCCTGGGTTAGGAAGATCTCCTGGAGGAGGAAATGGCAACCCAGTCCGGTATTCTTGCCTGAAGAATCCCATGGATCGAGGAGCCTGGTGGGCTACAGTCTACGGGGTCGCAAAGAGTTGGATGTGAATAAAGTGACTGAGTACTGATGCATTATACACCACCAGCAACTCTTGGAATTACCATCTGAGAGGCAGGGTTGCTGGAAGCATGGAGTCACAGGTTGCGGCAAGATCCAGTGCAATTTCTATGACACTGTATTCTTGCCATGCCTCCATTCCAGCCTAGAGGCTGTATATGATTCTACCATTCACATATAGCCAGATGACACAGAGTCTGAAAAACCTATTTATTCAGGTAAATTAAAGGCAAATAAATATCATGTATGCATAAGTTCTCTATTTAGGGAATTATAGTGTCTTTAATATATGCTTGCATGCATGCATGCTAAGTCGCTTCAGTCATGTCTAACTTTTTGCGACCCTATGGACCATAGCCCGTCAGGCTCCTCTGTCCTTGGGATTCTCCAGGCAAGAATATTGGAGTGGGGTGCCATTTCCTCTGCCAGGGGATCTTCTTGACCCAGGGATCAAACCCACATCTCTTATGTCTCTTGTATTGGCAGGCGGGTTCTTTACCACTGGTGCCACATGAGAAGCTCTCTATTCAGGGAATTAAACTGTTTTTTAATACATGCTTAATACCTCTCAACTGATCCTGCTTAAAAAAAAAAAAAAAAAAGGGAGAGTTCATGGCTTCCTGACCAGGGATAGAACCCTTAACTACTGTATTGGAAAGTGAAGTCTGAACCACGGATAGCAAGAGAAGTCCCTAATCCTGCTCTTTTCAAGTCTGAATAAAGATCCACTGCAGATACTGATACGGACAGTCTTTCTCCTGAGGGGTTTCAAACTACCCAGAATTGGCACAGTTGATCCCATTTCATAACGTTCTGTTTTTGTTTTAAGCAATTACTCCTAACCATGCCGAAAGTGAGCCCCTCACAAGGAAGCTGATCCTTCTTCTGAGCCTATTTTTCCCTTAGAGAAAGGAAGTGACTGACTTTCAGGATACCCACCAGCAGCAGCAGACACAGCAGGATCTTTTTACCATGGAGAAATGTTGATTTCATATTTGCCTGTATGTGTGAGATGAATGCTGGGCATGATTTACTTACTCCAGAAAGTGTTGCCTGTAACATGGAGACACAGGACAGTTTAAAAGGAAGAGTAATCACAGCACACAGCTATTCATCTTCGGCTGCCTCTGGGTACTGTGAGCTGATTAACTCTTGCAGTGACTGGCTGCTAGATGCTGTCAGCTCCCACCTCTATGTGTCTCTGTCATCCCGAGGATCCTTCACTTTCTGCCCTCAACACCTGGACCCCTCTTGGCAGAGTAGGGTATTAGGACCCTCTGTTTTCTGAATTAATACTGACGAGATTTGGCACTGCTCATCCTCACCAAACTGTTGCTACATGCCATCAGATTTGGAAATCTATATATTCAGGGCTGATTGCTGGTTAGCTGTCTTGCCTACGACATACCTTCCTTTTCCTCTTCTACACTGGCTTGTCCATCCCCGGATTAGACCTTTTCTCTTTCTCCTTAGTCCTGATTGATTCCCTTTCCTAATACTAGTCTTCCTATAGGCTGAGACCACTGAAATCTCTAACCCAGAGTCGGGGCCCCCTTGCTCTTTCCTGGTCCATTCAAGATCCAAAGCCTGTTGCTGGTGGCTGAAATTTTGTTGCCAATGGAAAAAGTTCCTTGGATAACTTTGCCTGTCTAGCCCTCCATTGTTCCACTTGAAATCTTTGATGCTCTTATTGTTATCTGACCTGTCCTTTCAGTACCAGTCAGTTTACAAGGCACCCAAATGTGCTTTTAGAACAGTGTGTATTATTCATCCGGATAGTATTTTGGAGACTGTTCTATATACCAGTCACTGCTCTGGGCACTGAAACACAAGTCCCAGCCTTCACTGCAATAACATTTTAATAGAGAAGACAGATGCTGAGTAAGTATACAACTTTAAATAAGATCATTTCAGAGGGATAAGGTCAATGACGAGAATAAAACAGGGTAATAAAAAAGTGGGCAGGTAGATAAGCTTTAATAGAATGGTCAGGAATGTTCTTTGTAGAGGCACAATATTTGAGCAGAGGCTTGAATGACAGGAAGTCAGTTATGAGAAGGTCTCAGGGAAGTGAATTTCAGGTAGAACAAACAATAGTGAAGGCTCTAAGTTGCAAGAGAAGAGAGTGCTTAGGAAACAGAAAGAAGGGCAGTGTGACCGCTGCCAAGTGAGTAAAGAGAACAAATGGCAGGTAGGTTTGGAGAGGGCAGCAGGAAATTTCACCTAAGGCCTTGCCAGCCATGAGAGGTAGCTCGAATTTTCTGTCAAGTGCATGGGAAATCACTGGAGCATTTTACATGGAGAAGTGGCTTACCTGATTCATCAGCTACATGCTGGTTTTCTCTGCCCTTTCAGCCTGGTGATTATCATCATTTCCCAAGTCCTAGTGGCTCAGATGGTAATGACTCTGCCTGCAATGCAGGAGACCCAGATATGATCCCCGGGTCGGAAAGATTCCTTGGAGAAAGGAAATGGCTTCCCACTCCAGTATTCTTGACTGGAGAATTCCATGGACAGAGGAGCCTGGTGCAAAGAGTCAGACATGACTGAGTAACTAACACGTCATCCAAACTATGATACCACCCATTTTCAAATATGGACCAAAGGAAATAGAGACATAACCCAGGAGGGCAGGTGATTAATCACACTCCTGTCACCATGGCCCATCTATGGATGGGTCCATGGTCTATTAACTGGGGTTTGATTGGAACTTAGAAGAACTTCAGAGAGGAATGTGATCAAACAGCAGAGTCAAAACTGAAGACTGCTGGCTGAAATGTGGGCAAGAGCGTGACTGTGGAGGAAGGCTATGGATCTGTACAAATATGCAGAGGTCAAGCTGGAATAGCCCTGGAGGCTCTGCCTTATGCCGGTTGCTGAGACAGGGCCAGAAAGGAACTGTAGTGTACCCACTGCTTGGATGAGAACTCAGAGCCAATCCCCATCCTCTTCCTGGGGCAGCACTTTCCCTGGAACCTCCTTCATCCTATAATGCATTAGGACTAGATGCCTGATGCTGCTTACATCCCTATCTCAGTTGTCAGCTCAAATGCACTTCTTGGCCTGAACTCAGCTGAAGTGTGTAAACTAGTGAGTGTGAGGTGGGGCTAGGTGAAAGTTAGGTTTGATCTGAATGGAAGGTTGGTTTTTTAAATAAGAATTTTCCATGACTAGGAGTTACAAAATTGCTCATAGCTGGACTCTGGTGTGTTATTTCTTAGGACTTTAATCTTGCATAGTTTCTGCTGTCCTAAGGCTTTGAAGACAACATATGGATAAATGGAAGAAGGTGAATACATTTCTTTTTCTTTTTTTAAATTAATTTTTATTGGAATACAATTTCTTAACAATGTTGTGTTAGTTTCCACTGTACAGAAAAGTGAATCAGTTATATATATATCTCCATATATATATCTCCACTCATTTTAAATTTCCTTCCCACTTAGGTCACTGAAGATCATTGAGTAGAGTTCTCTGTGCTATACCTAGGTTCTCATTAGTTATTTACTTTATACATAGCATCAATAGTGTATATATATCAATCCCAAACCCCCAATATGCCCTCCCCACCTTCCTTCTTGGTGGTGGTTTAGTCACTAAGTCGTGTCTGACTCTTGTAACCCCATGGACTGTAGCCCACCAAACTCCTCTGACCATGGGATTTTCCAGGCAAGAACAATGGAGTGGGTTGCCATGCCCTCCTTCAGGGGATCTTCCTGACCCAGGGATTGAACCCAGAACACCTGCATTGTAGGTAGATGCTTTTATCAACTGAGCCGCCAGGGAAGCCCACCTTCCACCTGGGTAACCATAAATTTGAGAGATGTGCTTCATATGAATATACATCTATTAGAATGTAGATTTTGTGGAAACCAAGTGCTAATATACAGATATGTTATGTAATTCTTCACAAAGGAAAGGAAACAAGCTATGCTTTTTGTGTATAACAACAAAGTGATTTCAAATCATACCAAAATTTCTATTTCTAAGGTCAATTAAAATATTTCCTCTGTTATTCTCATAGATAGTTTGTTGACTTTACTATTGCTGGCCCTATATATGCTTAGAGTTTTTTGTTTGTTTTTATTTACTTATATTTGCTGCACAGAAGATTTTTACAGTTACGAAGAAATTGTAAGCTGCTCCATTTTTAGAAGGTTTAACAAGTATTATTCTAGATATTTTATTTTGTTTTTTTCCACATTCCAGGCAACTTTCATGTTAAAACACCTTAAGTTTTGGTCTAAAAATTAAGTCACTATTCTACGAGTGATGAAGGGTGGAGAGGAGCCAAGGACACAAGATAAATGACTCCTATGTTCTAGCTGTGATCTCACAGTTGGTGGAGTTGTGAACTCACAGATCACTCTCTCAGTTCAAACACAGGAAGGTCTGGGACCTCAGGCTACTGATAGATTAATCTAAACCAAAGAGATTCCTTTTCAAGAAAACTAAAGGCAAGAAAAGACAAAAAAGATGTGGAATGGCCCACATTTGGAGTTGGCAGTCAACATGCATAGACTCACAGTTCCCTTCACATTTAACAAAGAAGTGGACTTCTAGGCAAGAACAGGGAACAGTTGCCCAAAGCTACTCTGCAAATGAGAGCTAACAGAAAGTGAACAAATTGGGGAAAACAGACACAGGGAATCCAGGGAAAGTTTTTAAACAGATGCAGGCCTTGGAAAGACATTTGACTCACTTAAGAATTCTGTTTCTGCACCATCCCCCCATGGCTGGAGTCTCACGGCCCGCTCTGTCACACATGCAAAACCAATCTGCTCCCGTGACATGGAGCATGAAAGTTCATCTCCCAAAACTTTACACCCTATTGAAAGAATATAATAGTGTTAAAGAAAAGCTAATTCTGTGATCCTTTCGCATGGGGCTACAGATGGGATGCCATTTTCAAGGGATATTTTTTTTTTTTGCCCCAGTTCCCATCAAATAGCTCCTGAAATAGGCATGATACAGCCCCCTTGAATAAAATAAAATACCTTATTTAATTGCCTGAATGACACTTGGGATTGTGCTGCCAAAGCAAGCCCAAACAGGCCCAACCAGAAGCGATATCAAGGAGGTGACTTAACTATGAGGCAGCGCAGGCTGATGGAAATAAAAACCGGTCTGGGGAAATGCAAATGAAATCTGCAAAGGAACTCAAGGGATAAGAAACCATTTCCCAGGGTAATGAGCTCATTGATTGCAAAGATGGCACCTCAGCCGGACCTCCAGACCTCAGAGCACCACTTTACACAGAAGACAGGGTCAGGATGGGGAGAGTCTGGCAGGGCATCTGAGCAGCCACAGCCGTGACCACCAAGTCTGCCCACCTGCCTGCTGCCCAACTCTGCCCCTCTGACTTGAGAATTCTGGGCCCCGTTTTTATTTCCTTTGTGTATTTCTGCCATCTGTACAGATTTGTCAGGGTCCATTGGATTCTTACTAAAAAATTTTCAGAGCAGCAAGTCTTGTACCTTCCAAGAAAGCCCCAACTATATTTATTTATTGAGTCTAACCCAATTTTAAATATATTAACCAAGTACAGGCATACTGACTATCTATTCTTTCTGTGTCATTCATTGTGGGTCTCCAAAGAACTTGGCTGAAGATGTATGTAATTATCCTATTTTGTTTACATATATATATATGTACATGTATACGTGTGTGTGTGTGTGTGTGTGTGTGTATATATATATATATATATATATATATATACATGTTAAAAGATATTTATTACACTAAACCAGGTGGTGATCTTTCCCCAGCACATATCTTGCAAGAGCTACTCAGCAGAATTATGTTAGGAAGACTTATAAGCAAAATGTGCAATATTTAACAATATCCCAGTGTGCAATCCTTGTAAATTCTCCACTGACCCCAGCTTCTCTTAACAGAAGTTATGAGACATTTTCAACATGGGCTTCTTTCCTGGGCCTTGCTTATGCCTGCAAGGTGTTTGGCCCCCTCCCCACTGTTCTCAAATCCAAAGGCTCCTCCAGAGTCACTGATTCAGAGTGGCCATTTCATCTGCTGTCATATTTTGGAACAAGAATTCAGAAACAAGTAGCTTAGTAGAATAGCTGTTGTGAACTGAACTGCTCCAAAGAATTCATGCCTTGAAGCCCTAATCCCATAAAGTGACAGTAATAGGTAATTAAGCTAAATCTAGGTTATTAGGGTAGGCCCTAATCCAATTACTGGTATCCATAATTATAAAAGGAGGAGATTAGGACATACATAGCAGCACCAGGGATGTTCATGGCCAGAGGAAAGAAGAAGGTGACCATCTGCAAGCCATGGAGAGAGGACTCAGGAGAAGTTAATCCTGTTGGTACCATGATCTTGGACTTCCAGCCTCTAGAACAGTGAGAAAATAAATTTCTATTGTGTAAGTCACTCAGTCTTTGGTAGTTTGTTATGGTGGTCCAAATAAACTAACATAGGAGGTAATTCCAGGAAACAAATAAAGGAGATGGTAAAATAAGAAATGGCCAAGAAGAGGCCAAGAAAAAATATGGTACCAAGAGAGGTCCCATTGCAGGGAACTGGACTTGCTGCTGGGGAACCATATGAGCCTGTTTATCCTGTGTAGAGGGCTTGCTCTAGAGTTACGGTGCCTGAGAGACCCGCCATCTGGGCTATGCGGGCACCAATTTTCATCTTGGTGCTCACTGGATAAGGACTGCTGGAGGAGGAACATTAATTCTCCAGTGATCTCGCCTGATGTGCAGAAGGGCATGGTGGGGCTCCAATTACCAAAGAAAAGACTCAGGTAAAGAGATGTAGATGCTGGCAACTGACTGTCAGATCCTACAATGAAAGACGTAGGGGAATAAGGGAGAAGCAGTGCTACCCTTGCTCCTACAGTCTCAACAGAATCCTCTCCGGCATAGGACTAGGAGCAAAGACCTTATCTCTTTCACCTTGGCCATTTTACTGGGGAGACATTTTATTTCCTTCTTCTGTATCAAGTAGTTAGTCCTCTGCTATCCAGAGACATCCGAGGAGGACTGTTGAGAGAAGGCTGTTAAAGGAAGGGCCACACTGATAACCCAGGAAAAAATCCCCGGCTGGAAGAATGATACCAAGGTTTCCAACTCCCTGTGCAGATTTCCCTGACCCTGAGGTGCCCAGTTGGGAGGCAGGCCAGGACTGAGCTCCAAGCGTGTTTTGATGCAGGGCTATAGCCACCAGGTGGAAGGTACACATTGTTTTTCTCACAAAAAATGCAACTCGCTCATCATGCATGTGTCCAGAGAGAGGGGGAGTTTGTTGTGATTTGCACGAAGTCAGTGCAGGATCAGCTATGTGACTATGCCACCTGCATCCCAGAAATGAAAGGACATGTCCTTATGGTCCTTATGGTAATTTTGTCCAGTAGCAATGATCTCTTTCCAGCGGAAATCAGGGAATGAAGGCTCCAGGATACCTGCAGAGCAGTTAAAATCGTGCCAGACTGCACAATTTCCTACAAAATGTTACCTAGAGAAATAAAGATGGCAGTACCAACTCAAAAGGGTGAGGCAGGTATAATCCAGGTAGAAACCAATAGCATGGACACCTACGGCATTATTTCCCATATGACAAGAGGGACCAAGGAGGACATTATGGGGGGTTCTAAGACTTCTAGAGTGCCAATGGCTTCGACTGTGTGATATTAAAAATACTATGCCAGTCTGGGGAGACAAACTTCCTGTGATTTTTTTTTTTTCACGTGTATTTTGACAAAGGAGAGTAATAATTTGTTGAAGTGGAAAAAGCCCTGAAATAGAAATCTAGAGACAGAAGTATTCCTAATTTGGTTTTAAAATATTCATAACTTATGAACCAATGATTTCACAACTAGGTACCTATGCTAGGGAAAGAATCTAAAATGCAGTCCTGGATTTATGCACAAAAGTGTTTATTGTCGCATTATGTGTAATAAAAATCCCGGAAATGGTGAAATAGCTGGTGGTTAAGGTATGGTTAATTAATGCAATTAATGTTTGAAAAGAATTTTTAATAACACAGAAGAGTAATGGTAAGTGAGTAAAGCAGAATACAAGTATAGTATATAAAACTGGGAGGTAAAGAGGAGTGGAAAAAAGACTGAGGGAAAATGTGACAAAACATTAGTTTTTTTTATTTTTTTTGCCTCTAGGTAGGGGGATTATGAGTTACACATTTATTTCTGTTCTTATAATTCTTATAATTTTTATATTTTCAATTTTTCTATAATTAAGCCTCTTACACGTTCTAAAAAAATAAGCAGAATAAAACTAGTATTATTCTAGCTCTGAAATGCCAGTTCTAACCACTGATAGTTGTGGAAGGCCCAAGTCTTTGCAGGAATGACTGGGTCATGTGTGAGCCCATGCACTGAGAAAGAAAGGATTTAGTGATAACACATACGTATATGCATATGATGTCTAGTGATGAATCATGAGAGTCTATTGAGCTCATGTGGGGCATTCCTTTTGAATGCATTCAGTTCTAAGAGAGGTACAAAAATTGTCTTTTGACACCTCTAAGTGGGGAGACCCCTGATTAAGACCATGAGGAACTTGCCTAAACTTTACTTCGCATGGAAGTCCTCTCTGGAAATGACCTTGGGTCTGTCTGTGGCTTCTCTGTTTTAGCTCACTGTAGTTGTAATGCTGACATCTGAACTGGGTTTTAGAGGATAAATAGGACTTATTCAACAAATTATTGTTGAATGAATAAAATAGGATTTTAAAGAATAAATAGGACTTCCTCTACTCAACAGAGAAGCAATAGAGAGCAGTCATTTCAGGTAAAAAGCTCCATGTGCAGAGATAAAGGGGTGTATGAAAATACTGGGGGAACAGTGAGGACTTTCATGTGACTGTGTAGGATATACAGTTTGGGGAATGGAATGGAGGTGACAAAAGGAGACACTAAGTAGGTAGTTAGCAAGCAGGGGGGAGAAGATTTCCACTCAGGAGTTTGGATGTTATTCTCAAGGCGATGGGAATCTTGGCCATGTTTTAGCCAAAGTAACACTAGTAGTTGTTTCCAATATTGGTTATTCATACTCCGTCATCATGAATCTTTATAATGTTTTCATACCGTGTTTAACCCTGACGTCCTTCTGTGTTCTCCACAAGGGCTCTCTCTTCACTTTAGCCACATCCTAAATGATATCTACAATATCATAGACTTGATATATTAGTTACATTTTCTATTATATTTAATATAGTGATTTATCTATACAAATAAAAATGATTCACCCACACACCACCCTAAATCACTTTTCATGCCCACATACCACACTTGAGAAAGCTGTTACTGTTCATTCATTCAACAAAAATTTTGAGTATTTACTATATGCCAAGAGAAGAAAATAAAAGAATAAAATACAATGAAGACAATGCTTATGGCCTCAAGCAATTATAATACAGTTAGATGAATGCATTGATCAAGGAACTATTAATATATTTTTAAAGATCCATATAGAAATACTGTACAAAATGGCTTATAGTAATAAACTTACAAATGGAAAGATTTGTTTGAAAGCTTTTGCAGTTTTCCAGGTCAAAATATGAAGGAAATTTGGTCGAAGAGACTGGCAGAAGAAAACGAAAAAAGAGACCCACGTGAAATGTTTTATGCAGCAGAAGTTGATGGGTCCTGATGGCCAGTTTGTTGTATGCTCTCTGCAAAGGAGAGCAAGACAGGAAGGCATCAAGCTTTCAAGGGTTTAGTTCACAGGTTTTCTTCTTTTTCTGATGCCACACCTCCCTTAAGGGAGACTGCCCAGCTCACTCTCCTCCTGCACTGTGGAGGCCTGGAAAGCTAGCAGCTGTATCCCAGGCTGCTTCACAGTTACAGTTTCACATGGGCCTTAGATTCTGACAGTGAAGTGCACTCTTGTTAGTCACTCAGTCATTTTTGACTCTTTGGGATCCCATGGACTGTAGCCTACCAGGCTCCTCTGTCCAAGGAATTTTCCAGGCAAGAATACCGAAGAGGGTAGCCATTTCCTTCTCCAAGGTATCTTCCTAACTCAGGGGTCAAAACCGAGTCTCCTGCAATGCAAGCAGATTCTTTACCAATTGAGACACCAGGGAAACCCAAATGCATTCTTGGGAGACTAGAATTTGGAAGTGAGTTAACTAGGCGGAAGGCATGGCAAGGAAGCATCTTTTTTTTTTTTTTTAAGGAGATCTAGAAGCCACAGACAGCCTGGCTTTGGAGACAACATTTCTGGCCAAGGATCATGACTCACAGATCTCTGCTGTGTAGGTGTGCTCCTAGGGCTGGCAGCTGGCTCAGCAGTTTCATGATATTCTTTCTTGTCAAATTATGCAGCAGAAATGGAATCTCTTTCAATGGATGACATTCTAGGATTGCCACCCCAGAATCATCTCTGGAGGTCTAACCTAGCCTAGAACCTCCTTCTTGAGACCTTCTAGTGACTTTGCAAACACCTAATTCCTTGTATTAAATTTCTCTTTTCATAAAGTCATTAAAATGTTTTTTACCCATACCTACTCCCTGACTGATATCACCACTCAACATTTAGTCAAAGACAGTATTATACAACCCGATAAAAATGTGTGTGTGCTCATGTATGCATGCATGCATGTGCATTCATGTATGTTTGTGTGCATTTGAATCCTTTATATTCAATCAGACTGTGAGGTCTTTGGGACTTGTCTGTCTTAATCTTCTCCTACATTACATATATCCAATGCTCCATATGTGGCAACTATCATTAAGTTTATTTTGAAGAAAGTACTACTTGTCTTTTCAATTCTGATTCCCAAAATAAATCAGGATCACACAGGAGAGAATAAAAATTGTACTGTTGACTCAGAGGATAAGAGACCCAGGACCACTGACTGGAAAATGATGTTCATTTCTGTGGGCGTATCTTAGTCATAGAGGAAGAGTACTGCCTCTGCTGTTAAAGCATCATGGTGACATTAGATTTCACCATAGTGGAGATGGAGGAGGGCATGTGACAGATTTTAGTGTTCTGTGGGGTCTTCTACTCATGTCTTGTTGATGGGGAGGAAAGAGGGGGCTCTGTGACTTACTTCACTCAGCATAGGGGGACTTTTCTCCTGAGTCTGTAATTACTTAGCGCAGTAGCTCTGGACTCTGATTGCCTATTAGAATTTCCTTCTGCCTGGCCCTTAGAGATTCTGATTTATTTCATTGGTGAGGAGTCTAAAAATCACTATTGTTTTAAAGGCCAAGTAAGTCTAGTGCTGCAGGGTTGGGAAGTACTGACCTTGTGTCCAAATGTTTTCCCATGCATTTGGTCATGGTGTTTTCTTCTAGTTTCTTACATCTCTACTGTATTTATTGTTAGGTCTGCTTTTTCAGTTGTGGCATTTTGCATTTATGCCTTCTCTTCTTCACTTTTTCTTGTCAGAATAGTTTTCAATTTATTATTTTCAGTTTTATTTATCCTATAATTTAGCTGCACCCCACAAGTTTTGACATGTAGATTATTTAGCAACATTTAGTGCTAAATATTTTCTAATTCTCAATATTATGATTTATTTTACAACCCATAAGTTGAGTTGTTGCTGTTTTTTAATGTGTTTATTTATGTCTGTTGTGGGTACTTTTGGGTTTTCTTTTATAAATTGATTTATAACCTCATTGAGATGTCAGAGTACATGATAAATATGATGCTGACTTCTCAGAATTTGCTTTGAGATCTGTTTTGTGGATGAGCAGATGCTCAACCTTTTAAAATATTTCATGTTTACCTGAAGGAATTTATTTACTTATTTATTTATTTAGTTAGTTTTACTATAGCAGTTTCTTAAAGTGTGGCCCCTGGACCAGTAGCATCAGCAATACCTGGAGGTTGTCAAAATGCAAATTCTATTAAGCTAGACATTGAAGAAATTTACAAAGATATGAAACAATTCCACTATTTTGTTTTGGAAAACAGTTTTTAAGAATAAAAATGTGTTATTTATGTTAATGTACAATGGATTTATTACTATTTTAAATGAATATATACATATTTAAATAACTTTTGATTATATTTCTAAATGACTAGGTATCAATTTTTCTAACTCAACAAAAAACTCTTTAGGTTCCCCAAAATTTTAAGAGTCTAAATTATTCTTGAGATTTTAAAAAAGTTTTGAAAATCACTGGCTTATATGGAAAATCTAAAACCTCTACAAGAAGTGCTGAAATAAATAAGTAAATCAATAGCTAAGTTACAGATAAAATAACAATATACACAAATAAATTGCATTTCTACATGCTAGCAATAAAAATGAAAATATAGATTTAAAATTATATTTACAATAGCAAAAAACCATAGAATACTTCAGAACATATTAATAAAAGTTGTGTAGGACTTTGTCACTATTAATACAAAGATTACTGAAAAAAATTTTTAAATATCTAAATACATGGAGAGATATATACCATGTTCATGGACTGATACACTCAATATTGTTAAGATGTCAATTCTTTTCAAATTCAGGTATAGCTAGAATGACATCTCATTCAAAATTCCAGTGGCATTTTATTATGTATGTAAAAATTCACAAACATTCTAAGATGTATTTGGAAATGTAAGAGACCTAGAATAGTCACTAAGAAGAAAATCAAAATTGGAAGCATTACTTTACCTGATTTCATCACTGTTAAAAAGCAAAACAGTATGATAGTGTTGAAAGTTTAGAGAAAAAATAAATAAATAAATAATAATAAAAAAAGAAAGTTTAGAGAGTTAGATCAATGGGACAAAGTAGAGAGTTCAGAAATAAATGCACACATATGTATAATCAACTGATTTTTAAGAAAGGAGATTCAATGGGAAAATAAAATTCTTTCCCTTAAATTGTGCTAGAACAACTGGATATCCACATACAGGAAAATAGCAGACTTAGACCCCTACCTCACACCATACTCAATATTAATTCAAAGTGAATCACAGATCTTAAAAGCATAAGCTAAAATTGTAAAACTTCTAAAGAAAATTTAGGAGAAATCTCAGCAATCATGGATGTAGGCAGATAGGACACAAAAATAATAGATTATAAAGAAAAAATAAATTGGACTTTATTAAGATTATAAACTTCTACTTTTCAAAAGACATCATTAAAAATAACTCAAGCTACTGATCAAGATTTTTAAAAAGTCATAATAATATTTTATAGAATTTGTCTCTAGAATATACTTTTTAAAAAAACTTTTAAAAATCAATAACTAAAGGACAATCAATCCAATAAAAATAAAGATACTTCACAGAAGCTATGATGACTAATAAGCATATGAAAAGATTTTGGACTTCAGCTGCCAGGGAAATGCAACTTCATACATACTATAATGACTAGTTAATAATGATGTGGAAAAACTGGAGTTCACCAACTGCTGGTGGCAGAGTAAATTTTCCAATCATTTTAGAAAATAATTTGGCAGTTTTTTAGTTAAGCAAACACCTCTTCTATGACCCAGCATTTCCTCTCCTAGACATTACTCAGTTCAGTTCAGTTCAGTTCAGTAGCTCAGTCATGTCTGACTCTTTGCAACCCAATGGACTGCAGCACACCAGGCTTCCCTGTCTATCACCAGAGTTTGCTCAAATTCATGTCCATCGAGTTGGTGATGCCATCCAACCATCTCATCCTCTGGCGTCCCCTTCTCCTCCTGCCCTGAATCTTTCCCAGTATTAGGGTCTTTTCCAATGGGTCAGCTCTTCGCATCAGGTGGCCAAAGTATTGGAGTTTCAGCTTCAACATCAGTCCTTCCAATGAACACCCAGAACTGATTTCCTTTAGGATGGACTGGTTGGATCTCCTTGCAGTCCAAGGGGCTCTCAACAGTCTTTTCCAACACCACTGTTCAAAAGCATCAATTCTTCGGCACTCAGCTTTCTTTATAGTCCAGCCCTCACATCCATACATGACTACTGGAAAAACCATAGCTTTGACTAGATGGGCCTTTGTTGTCTAGCCAAATGGCTAGACATTACTAGTAGTTTAGTCAAATGACTAAACATTACTTAATGACTAGACATTACTCAAGAGAAAGAGAAGTACAAATATATACTCACACACATGCAAAAAAGACGTGTACAAATATTCATAGAAACTTTATTTATAGTAACTAAAGTTGGGAACAATACGAATGTTCATCAACAGATGAATAAATAATTTTTTGGTAAATTCTAGTATGGAATTCTAGTGAGCAATAAAAATTAACAAACTGGTGATACATGCATATGTTTAGGCTATGACGAGCCTAAGGCACACAGTTTAAGAAAGCAGTCACTTGCAGGATTCTGAGCAAATGTCTCCTTAAATTTTGCATCCTAGTTGCTTCATCCAGTTGTTTATTTGATACAGAAGTGAGAAAATTTTCTTTAGAAAGACAGCCAGTGTGCCAAGTTATAAAGAAAAAGATACAAATTTGACTACATTAAAAACTTTAAATGTCCATTTAAGAAGATAACCTATAAACAAAGGAAAAAGATAGCCATAAAATGGGGAGAGTTACTTTCAATGACTAATAACCAACCAACATTCAAGATCCAGGATATATATAGAATTCTTACAAAGCAAGAATAAAAGGATAAGAAATGAGGCAAAGGATATAAGGATATATAGGATATAAAGGATATCATATAATTATCATCAATAAGCATAAGAAAAGATACCAAGTTCTGTTAAATTAAAATAAAAATGAGAATTTTAAAAGTTTGTCAAATGGAAAACTTAAAATATTCTGATAATACCAAGTGTTTCAACAAGGGCTTGGTGAAAAGAATATTTTAGCTGGTCACCGCTAATAAGGAATGTAAGGTAGTGTAGCTACTCTGGAGAAGTTTTGAATATTTCTATTGAAACTAAAAATGTGCATACTTTTTGACCCAGCAACTCTATCATTAGTTATTTATCCAGAAAAATAATCAGACCTATAAGCACTGAGACCATTGCATGAATGTTCATAATATCATTATTTGGGAATTGGAAAAACCAGAAACCATCTACGTGTGCATCAATTAAACAAAAAAAAAAGGAATGAAGAAAAATTGGGAGTATATAACTTCCATGCAGCAATTAAAGTAAACATGTAGGTCAATATGAATCAACATGGAAAGATGTTAAAACACACTGTGGCTTGAGAAAATTCAGTTGCAAACTCCTATAAACATTGTGATTATATTTACAACCCTTAAAAATATACACAAAATAATATTATAGAGTTCTATGGATACCACAAAAATGCATAAGTATGTTAAATTTTAAAAGGCCGGGAATAAAACATAAAAAAGCATAATAATGAGCCCATATAGGAGAGGGAGTGAAGATCAGATTGAAGATGGAAATCAAATGGGTCTAGAAGAAAAGAGTACATGAAAATGTTAACACATTCAACTTTTGATAGAGGGAATATGAGGGATTTTTAAATTTTTGTATTTTATAGTATTTTGACATTAAAAATTTTGTTCACATCTAAAATGATAAGAGGTCTGAGTTCAGAGCACATCTCTGCCATTAACCTAAACAAGTAACTTCCTCCCTCTTCATCTTTCCTTATTGGTTCACTCAAATACATTCTGAATGATGGAATGACCTTTAATCTCTACCCTAAACCTGATGTTTCTCCAATTCTATGTGCCTGGGAGAAATTCTTCAATTTTCCTTGGCTAACATGGAAAGCTTTCTGATTAACCCAGGGATTAAGGTCATTTTTCAGTGACAAGGGTAGAAGGTTCTTTTCCCCCACCAGTCTCACAATTTTAAGACTATACCCTTGTTGTCTGGTATCTGACCTAACTCCCCTCAATTTTCCTTCAGAACAAATCTTTCTGCCAGCATTCACCATCCCAGAGAAGGGTTGCAAACAGAAATAGAAAAGTCCAAAGTGAATTAAAATACCAGGTTGTTGACAGGGGAGAAAAAAATAGCCCCCGCTAATAACCTGATTTGACATCTGATTTATGTGGTCCTAAAAGGACAGTCATAAAAAATGTGTAAGTGAAGGAATAACATCCAGTGATTTACAAAGGCCCTGGGAGTGTGGGCGACAGGATGCAGTGAAAGGGAGAGTAATAAATCTGGCCAGGGGAGCCACGCTGATCTTTTTCCCCTCCAAGGCCCAAGCACCAGGGATTCTCTGCTTGCAGGACACTGCGTTCAGTCTTCCACTCAGCAACCATTTCCTGAGTCTCCCAGCCATGAGCAGCATTGGGCAAGCCAAGATGTATTTGTGTGTATAGCTGGTAGAACAGGTTCATAGAGAGAACATACAAAGTGTGATCTAAAGTGTTGATGAGTTCACTGTATGATTAAACCAAACAGCTAAACCAAAGATGCTTCTGTGTGTAAGTGGAAGCAACTGCAGACATTTAAGAAAAGAAATTTCAGGGAGAAATTTTTTTTTTCAAATATTTGAAAGCTTCACTGAGAAGAGGAAGAAAAGTCTCCATAGGATACTGAGACTGATGAATTAAAGAAATGTAAATTCTGCCCACCAAAGTTTATTGAGAATTTTCTATGTGCCAAGTAAGCACTATTCTAGTAGCCAAGCATCCAGCAAGGACACAAAAGGCTAACGAGGTCCTGTGGCCGTTGGAAGTTACATTTTAGTGGGTGGAAGAACTATACTATGTCAAATAAATAAACAAACAAGTCACTTCAGATATTGGTAAATCTTATAATTGTATGAGGCCAGGTGATAGAGTATGGGCAAGGGCAGGAGGGAGAGGGAAAATTTATTTAGGAAAGGTGATCAGGAGAGTCTCTGAGAAAGGGGCATTCGATCTGGCATCTGAATAACAAGAAAGCTCTAATCCTGTGTTGATCTGGGGAAGAGAGATCCAGAGAAAAAGAATAGCAAGTACAAAGATACTGAGACAAGCCTGGAATGTCTGTTTTCAAAGGAACAGAAAGCCTACTGGGACATAATGAGCTAAGAGAGTGGAGAGATAAGACTGTGAACATAGGCAGGGAATGTGGGCCTTGTAGACCTTGATAAGGAGTTTGAGTTTCACACTAGAGACAATGGGATCAACATAGCGTGAGCATACCCTGTGCCATAACAAGGCTTGTTATAAAGCTACAATAGCAAAGGTAGTATGGTATCAGTCCAAAGACAGACAAAGAAACTAATGGAACAGAAGAGAAAATCTAGAGACAGACCTGCACACACGGCCACTTGACTGAAAAGAACAGTGGCGCTATAGTGCAGTATGGGGAGGATGGAGTTCCAGAAAGCATAGAACTACATGTGAAAAGTAAAACAGTAAAGCTTCAAGAAGAAAATACAGGAGAATGTCTTCATGACCTCAGGGAGGCCAAGAAAATTCTTCCAGTAGGGCATACAAAGCATAAACCATGAAGAAGAAGTTTGGTACACTGGAATACTTTTAAATTAAGAATTTATCAAAGAAGATTGGTTCAAGAAATTGGAGAAAAATATACCATTAGAATGGGGGAACTGAAAACCACAGAGTAGAAGATATTTATAATACATTTCTGGCAAAAGATTAGTATCCAGAAATGTAAATTTGTACAAAACAATAAGAAAATGAAAGATAATCTAATAGACAAAAAGGCTTTAAGAGGCACTTCACAGAACAGGGTGTCCAAATGTCCAAAAGAAGTGCTCAACATCATTTCTTGTTTTAGAGAAACAAATTGAGACCATAATGATATATCACTATACAAAAACACCCACCAAAATGACTAAAATTAGAGAAACTTATCACACACACACACACACACATAAGAGAAAGAGGGAGTTTTTAAAAGATTTTTTTAAATCCCTTTTGATTCCACTTTCTTCTTCCAGCATTGCAGGTATTGGGAAGAGCACAACAGGCAGAGATGCACAGGCAGCAAGATAAAGAGAAGCAGGTGATGTGGCTGGAGGAAGTATAGCAGACAAGACCTTGCAAATCAGATCTGTGAATGTTTACTGGAGAAAATCTTTGAAATGTTTTGAGCAGAGGACAGAAGTGACACAATATTTAAAGCTTTACTTTAAAACTCTCCTTTACCCCTTCCTAGTTCTCTTATTCTCCTTTGTGCCTCATTTATTCAACGTCTAATTTTTTTCACTCATAACAAATATGATTGGGCAGTTATCATGCATCATGCCTCCCAGCCCACAGGGAGCCCAGAGTCCAATGGGAGATGGCACAGGCTTACCACGCCTGAATCGCTGGAGCTCCACAGGACTCAAGCATGGACTGGCATCTCTGCACACTCTCCCCGTGATCCCATAGTCATGCCATGACTTCCACCCATGACATACACGCTGACTGTAGGGTGATCAACCAGCAGTTTGTTCACGGCCAAGGAGTTTCCAAGGCCTTGGGACTCCGTGCTTAAATTAGGAAAAGTCCTAAGCAAACTGGGAAGAGTTGGTCACCTAGGGCTTGGAGCCTCTGTGCATGGATAACTTTGCAAACCCATGTATCCATGTGGCTACTAGACATCCCCTTTTGATGTTTTTAAAGTTACCTTACATTCAGCCTGTCCAGTTTCAAACTCCTGATCTCTCCCAAACCCTTTCTCCTCCAACTTCCTCATATCAGTTAATGGCACCCCCAGCTACCCTACTTTATAAGCCAGAAACCTGGGAGCTGTGCTCAGCACTGTCTCCTTCCTCACTGCCACGTTCTTCAAATCATTCAGATGGTGGATATTTCTGACCATATAACAATAAATAAAGCACTATGTCTGCTCTTGAGGAGTTCACATTCCAGTTGAGCAAAGCCGACAATATACAAAGCTATCCAGTGTGTCAGGACTCTGAAGAAAGATGAAGCAGGATCAGAGGACAGAGGCTGGGAGTGTAGCAGTTCTCTAGGATGGTCAGGGAGGATGTCTCTTAAGCTGACACATTTGAGTAGACTGGAATAATATATTCTGATCATGAAATAAATGAAGCAGGTCATGCAAAAATTTAGGGGAAGAGTGTTCCTCACAATGAGAATAGCAAGTGCAAAGGTCCTGGGTACAGTGAGAGAATGACAAGGAGGTGAGTGTAGCTGAACTAGAATAAGCAAATCAGACAGTGGCAAGAGATATCAAAAATAACAAGACTAGATCACATTTGGCCTTGTGGACCATTGTTAGAACATCTGAGTGAAACAGGAAATTGTTAAGAGAGTTTTGAAATGAATGACTTTGATTTACATTTTAACAAGGCCATTGTGTGAAGCAGAGCAAAAGTAAGTACAGAAAGAATAGCTAGGAAGCTACAGCGATAATACAATGATGTAATAATAATACCTTGCAGATAAGAGATGATGGGGACTTGGACTGTGAAAGTAGAGGGGGTGGTAGAAGTGATTGGACTGGATATATTTCAAAGGTATAGCAAACAGATTACTAATGGATTTGATGTTGGGTGTGTAAGAAGAATGAAAGCTATCTCCTACACTGTCTAAAATGCATCTACCTCTTAAAGTTTCAGCTGCCACCACTCTGATCCAAGCCACTATCATCTCTCCCTGGAACCTTTGCAACAGCGAATGGCCTCCAGGTTGGCCCATCTTCATCTCCTTACCCCTTTATGAATCATTCAACACAGAACAATCAGTGTGATGTTTTTTAAAAAGTCATGTGATCATGCCACATCTCTGCTCCAACCACTTCAGTGATTTTGTCTTACACAAAAATTCCAACCCTGAATGAGACCTTTGAGGGTCTGTGTCATCAGCCTTTGGCCATTTTACCAGCCATATATCATAATTCTGCTCCCTACCCTGCATAGCATCTACACTGCCTTTCTTTCAAATTCCATCCATCCTCAAGTTCTTACATACATTGCCCACTCAGGCTTCTCTCTCCATGGAATTCCCCAGGCCAGAATACTGGAGTGGGTAGTCATTCCCTTCTCCAGAGGATCTTCCCAACCCAAGGATAAAACTCGGGTCTCCTGCATTGCAGGCGGATTCTTTACCATCTGAGCCACCAGGGAAGCCCTAGAATTTATCACTCCTTCCTAAATAAAACACTCCACGTCAGTCATTCATTTTAGGTGTCCTCATTTAATTATTACCCTTTCAGAGAAGCCTTTTCCATCCCCTTGCTTCTCTCCTGACTAGACCTCTGTTGCCTCCTTTGTTACTATGATTACCAGTAATTAATTCTGGAATCAGCCGTTCATGTCTGTTTCCTGCACCAGAGTGTAAAATTCATGAAAATGTCAACCGTGCAAAGTTTACATATGGCTGTATTCCGCATCTAGCACAGTACTTTGCTCAGGTTAGCATTTGTTTTTTTTTAGGTAAATGATTGAATACTTAAAATTTGTGGTTTATATATGAAGTCAACAGACCAATAACCTCAGTTATGAAGGACTAACAAAGTATTTGACTTATGCATTCTTCCTGAAAAGTTGAACTTCAAGATCTATTTCAGGCAGCTGAAAGAAAAAATAATCAAAATTTAAAAATTATAAATAATAACATCATGGTGTGGAAGAACTGGTAATGAGCAACTAAAAGCATTCAAGCACATAATTTATTCTAAATAACTGTGGTAAACATGGTTACAAAACAGAATGAAAGTGTCATAAATAATTCTTGAAAAAGAGGATTCTTAATTTATAAAAGGAGCAAAAATTAACTTGGTAAAACTATCTTACACCAATTAAAACTGGTGGTAGTATGTAAAATAAGGATGGGAAGAGATGTATTATCCATCTTCATTGAAGGAGGTAAATAATTACATATATTTTCATCATATAGGCTCAAGGATGTTTTCTGACAAAAATAAAAGTAGTGACTGACTTCAAACTTATAGATACAGAAATCAGATTGGTAGTTGCCAGATGCAAGGTGTTGGGGGAGGGTGGGAAAAATAGGCAAAGGGGGTCAAAAGGTAGGAAAGAAAAATATCAACTTTATAACATCCCAAATATCTATTAATAGGTGAGCAAAAAAAAAAAAACAAACCAAATTTTGGTATATTGATGAAGTAGAATATTAGAAATTATTGATCTGTACAATAACATGGATAAATCCCAAAAGGATTGTTTTGAGTGAAGAAAATATTTCTTCATCATGGAAAAGAATCACAATGGTGGTTGCCATAAAATTGGGGGATATCCTGAAAAAGGAGTTTGAGGACACTTTCAACAGATGAAAATATTTAATGTATTGATTTTGGTGTTAGAGACCTAGGTGTATACACATTTCATAACTTGTTGAACTATATGCCCCTCCCCCTAAAATTGATGGATTTTGTTTTAAATTCTACCTTAATTAAGCTAACTGAAAAGAAAAACAGATCAGTAATCTAAGCTCCCACTTTAGGAAGCTAGAAAAAGAAGAGCAAACTTGACATAATTAAGAGGAAAGAAAATAATGAAGAGAAAAAAATCAATGAAATATAAAACAGATAAACAACAGAGAAAACCAATGCAACCAATATCTGGTATTTGGAGGAAAGGTTAAAACAAAACAAACAAAAAAAGAAAAAAAACACTGTCAAACTTCTAGCTAAACCATCAAGAAAAAAGAAATCACAATTTGCCAATATAAAAAATGACACAGGGGACTTCACTACAGATTCTGCAGATATCAAAAGGGTATGGGCATATTATGAAAATTTTTATTCCAATAAATTTTACATCTTGGATAAATTAGACAAATGTCTTGAATGATGCAAACTGTCAAAACTAGCTCAAGAAAAGATAAATAGCTGTATAGTCCCATACTTATTTAAATAACCTGAACATGTAACTGACAACATTATTTTAAAGAAAACGCCAGACTTAGTACCTTTATTAGTTGATTTTACCATATTTTAAAGAAAGAAATAATGCTACTTTGACCAAAACTCTCCAGAAAATGGCAAAAACACATTTGAAGTAATTTTAGGAGGCCAGGAAAAACCTTAATGCCAAAATCAGGCAAATATACTATAAGAAAAGAAAATTACAGAACAATAATCCTCATGAACACAAAACATACTAAAATGTCATTAATAAAATATTAGCAAATTGAATCCAATAATATATAAAACTAAGAGAAATTTGTTCTAGGAATACAAGGTTATATAACTTTAAAATATTAATTGGCAGACTAAAGGAGATTCATGAACAAACAAGAAAAAAGTGATAATTTCACTATCTAACAGAAGCAGAAGAGATTAAGAAAAGATTGCAGGAATACACAGAAGAACTGTATAAAAATCTCTTAATGACCCAGTTAACCACAGTGATGTGATCATTCACCTAGAGCCAGACACCCTGGCTCTAGTATGAAGTATGAGTGTGAAGTCAGGTAGGCCATAGGAAGCATTACTATGAACAAAGATAGTGGAGGTGATGGAATTCCAGCTGAGCTCTTTCAAATCTTAAAAGAGGATGCAGTTAAAGTGATGTACTCATTATGCCAGCAAATTTGGAAAACTCAGCAGGGGCCATGGGACTGGAAAAGGTCAGTTTTCATTCCAATCCCAAAGAAAAGCAATGCCAACGAATGCTCAAATTACCATAAAATTGTACTCATTTTACATGTCAGCAAGATTATGTCCAAAATCCTTCAAGCTAGGCTTCAGCATTATGTGAACCAAGAACTTCCAGATGTACAAGGTGGATTTACAAAAGGCAGAGGAACCAGAGATCAAATTGCCAACATACGCTGTATCATAGAAAAAGCACAAAAATTCCAAAAAAACATCTACTTCTGCTTTATTGACTATGCTAAAGTCTTTGACTGTGTGGATCACAACGAACTGTGGAATATTCTTAAAGAGATGAGAATACCAGACCTCCTTACCTGCCTCCTGAGAAATCTGTATGCAGGTCTAGACGTACAGGTTTCTAATAAGAAGCAACAATTAGAACTGAACACGTAACAAAGGACTGGTTCAAAATAGGGAAAGGAGTACATCAAGGCTATATATTGTCATCCTGTTTATTTAACTTATATGCAGAGCACATCATGCGAAATGCCACGCTGGATGAAGGACAAGCTGGAATTAAGATTGCCAGGAGAAATATCAACAACCTCAGATATGCAGATGATACCACTTTAATGGCAGAAAGTGAAGAAGAACTACAGAGTCCCTGGAAGAAGGTGTAAGAGGAGAGTGAAAAGCTGGCTTAAAACTCAACATTCAAAAAATGAAGATTATGGCATCTGGTTCCATCACTTCATGGCAAATAGACGGGGAAATGTGGAAACAGTGTCAGATTTCATCTTCTTGGGCTTCAAAATCAATGCAGACTGTGACTGCAGCCACGAAATGAAAAGATGCTTGCTCCTTGGAAGAATAACTAGGTCAAAACTAGACAGTGTTTTAAAAAGCAGAGAGATATCACTTTGCCCACAAAGGTCCACTAGTCAAAGCTATGGTTTTTCCAGTAGTCTATAGATGTGAAAGTTGGACCAGAAGGAAGGTTGAGTGTCAAAGAATTGACGATTTTGAACTGTGGTGCTGGAGAAGACTCTTGAGAGTCCCTTGGACTACAAAGAGATCAAACCAGTCAATCCTAAAGGAAATCAATACCCTGCATATTCATTGGAAGGACTGATGCTGAATCTGAAGCTCCAATAATTTGGCCACCTGATGCAAAGAACTGACTCATTGGAAAAGACCCTGATGCTGGGAGAAACTGAGGCCAAGAGGAAGAGGGGAAGACATGGGATGAGATGGCTGAATGGCATCACTGATTCAATGGAATGGGTTTGAGCAAACTCAAGGAGATAGTGATGGACAGACAAGTCTGGCATGCTGCAGTTCATGGGGTCGCAAAGAGTCAGACACAACTTAGTGACTGAACAACAAGAGAAAAGCATTTGAAATATTCAATATACAGTAATGATAAAATCTCTCAGCAAGCTGGAAACTGAAGGAACTTCCTCAACTTGAAAATGCAGAACAACCATAACTCTTATATATTTCTGGTAGCAGTGTAGATGGTACAACCTTTTTGAAAAGTAGTCTGGCAGTTTCTTATAAAGTTAAGCATATGTATATTCTATGAACTAGCAATCCCTTTGTTAGGCATTTACTCAAAAGAAATGAAAATTTGGGTCTGTACAAATGCTTGTACAAGAATATTCATAAAACCTTTAGTCAGAGTAGTCTCAACTGGAAACAGTATAAATGTCTATCAACTGGTGAGTACATATATAAATTGTGGTTTATTTATATGATGGAAACTGTGCCAAAACAAAATGGAATATTTCTTATTCATGTACCAACATGAATGAATTTCACAGATTTTACTCTAAGCTGCATACAAAAGAGTGTATATTGTACAAAAGAGTATATACTGTAATATGTAAATAAGCAATAAGTACATGGGTACATAACTCATCTCTTTTTACTATTGCAAAGGATTAAAAAAAACTGACTTAGGACTCTCTGAAGTGATGAAAATATTTTGTATATATTTAGGAATATAAGCATCATATTTATATGAACTTGTTAAAACTCACTGAAGTACATTTTAGCCTATATCATTTGTAGTTCAAAAAAGAAGAGAACAAAAATCTGATATAACCACAGTAATTCCAGACAAGGAAATTTTTAGTGCAAATATACTTTAAATATATATAACCCATAATGGCAAATGACAAATCCCCCCATGAAGATATAAAAATTCTAAATCTTCTAAAATTTGCAGCAATTTGGTTAAGATTCCAGAGAAATGTAATCTATGAAAAAATATCAAGCTGAAATTATAGACTCAAGAACAATATAATGATTGAATTTAAGAACTCAGTAGATGAGTTTAACAGTAAGATTATCTAGCCATACTGTGCTGGAGAAGCAAGATTAGAAACTTTAGAAGAGAACTTTCAATAGTTCTCTATTGAGTACTAAGTTTAAAAGGAAACATTAGTAGAGTTAAAAACAACATATATACCTTTAAAACTACCATGGGGAAAAAATAATGAAAGAGAAGATGATCCAAAGAAAACAGCAAGGAAGGATCAAATATAATAAACATAATAGAACAAGAACAAATGAGCATACCAGTTATGACAAGAAATATAAATAATTTAAACTTTCCAATTAAAAACAGATGTTTTCCTCAGCAATATTTATACTGTGAAAATATTAGAAACATATATGTCCAGCCTCAGGGAAAGGTTATATGAGTGATGTTTCAACCCTCAATAGAATATCATGCCATAATTAAATTTTATAGGAATAAATTTTTTTAATAATTTGGGAGATGCATATGTTAACCTATTAAAAATAAGGATTCCCAATTCTTATACAGTATCATAATATTTAAATATAAATGTAATGAAAAACAAAGTAGAATAAAGATACCAAATACAGATATATAGATAACAGCAGTTACTTATAGACAGAGTTACAGTTTGTTCTTTTTGTTTATCCTTCCTATAAATATACAAGATTCCTCCAATGGAAACATGTTGATTTTGTTTATTGTTTTTATTACATAAGCAATACATGAATAAAATAGTGATGTAAAAGATAGAAGTACCAATAATAAAAGTTCCTTTTGATATTCTAGGCTGCTCCCTTCCTACTCCCACCTTAATCCCTTCTACAGAAGTAACCATGGTTTTCTTCTATCCAGATCATTTTTATGTATTATTTTGATAATCAGAGGTAGTAAGTTATAAAAATGGAAATGACATCCAACAAACTCAGTTGCTCAGTGAGGCTCAGTGACTACATTTGTAGGGTGTCATAATGGAAATGTCTGCATTGTGGAGAGTTACAGTAGATGAACGCTCATCGTCTTCCGGTTTGAGTTCTATTATACAAATCTACCAAGAATTCTCTGAGAGGAAGTTTCCGTCATACAGGTCAGTCAGTGTGGATGAAATTAGGATTGATCTGCATCCAGAAGTTCAAGTGGGATTGGACACAGGGAGGATAAACTGAGAGTCTTCTCAGTTGGCTGTGAGCAGAACGAGGCTGTTAGAAAAAACATGGTGGAGAACAGTTCAGCTGGAGGAAAAGGTATGAAGTAAGGAATAGAGAGAGAAGGCTAGATGGAGGATCAAAGTCAGGTTTCAGAAGGCCTTGGCTTGCATCCTGGTGCTTCTTCAGAAATTCGCTGGTCTTATCACATCAGCCACAACTGAGTCCTGCCTGAGGTTCAGTTTTCTGTTTTATAAAATGGGGATATGGGTTCTTTGAAAATTAAATCAGATAAAGCATGTAAGCACACTTGGCAGTGTGAGTTGATACTCTCTGTAGAAGGTTGGACAGAAGGAGACACAGCCCTGGAACTAGGCTCTGGCTCTAGGAAGCTGTCTCTGTGACTTCTCTGTTGCTATTTCTGGAAATCATGCAAAGCTCAAGCCAGCTTCCTATGACCAGAAAGATCCTAGCTGGTGTTGGCACCCACTTCTTGGGGAGGAGCATTACTCAATTTTCTGATGCCCTAAGGCACACATTGTCCCTGCAGCCCTAGAGAACCGCACATATGTTTTGGTGTGGTTTCTTTGAAAACACAATTGCTATACATTTAATCATTTCTTTTTCAAGGAAAACATAACATTAGCTACTGTACATGGGTATGTAACTCATCTCTTTTAATTAGATGCTAATTAATGACTCACTAGCTTTAATCATATCAATCTGGTAATACTATTTATGTCCCACAGAATAATAAACTACTTTATAAGAAATGAACATGGCACATGTTGACATAGGAGTGCATCCAGACATAATTCGCCCTGGGTAAATATCCCACCCAGACTTGGATTCTGAATGATTTACAAGGCAACATTCACATGATACAAGGTGGAGAGTGGCGGAGACTTCCATGTGGAGAGGGAGAAAGGAGCGAGAGGCAGAGAAATGACACCAGAGAGTTTTTCCCTGGAAAAGGGCCACTGTACTGGTCGGTTTTGTCCTGGAGGTGAATCAGAGACAAAATCTGTATGAAAGAGTCCACAGATGAGTTCCGCTGCTTATGTAGCACCTGGAGAAATGGCTTTCTGGATGAGGAAGAATGTGGTGGGCATGTGGCATGATTCTACTAAGGACTGGCTACAAGTCCTGCTAGGACCAGCCAGCCTTGTAGGATGGCAATAGGGACAGGGCAGGATAGAACCTCTGTGGACATAAAAAAGGCAGTTCTCAGGTTGTTCTCCACAACTGGAGGAATGGTCAGCAGCCAAACAGTCCATGTCCAAATAGGTATGTCATCAGGCGCTGATGTGTCAACACGTCAACAGGAGTTGATGTGTCATCAACTCAGACAGGATTTAAGAACCAACAGGATGCAATTCATCTCTTGAGAAGGAACGGAACAAGGGTGACAAAGGGCCAAAACCCAGGTGACTGATGACACTGAAAGTCCAAGCATGCAGCAGCTCATGGCTCTTAGAAATCAGGTCTCAGCCAGTGCTAGGGAGAATAAAGAACTCTGTCAACTCTAGGTGGAGAGGATTTGCAAGAAATATCCAGGAGAGTGATTAGTGAGGGATTATTCTATGCTGTGCAGTTTATATGCATTCTTGTATAGCACACTATGGAATAGGTTTTCTTGCTCCCATTTAACAGATGAGGAAAATGAAGCTCAGAGCAAGTAACAACCCAGTGCTATATACATAATAAGTGGCAGAGCCATAGTTCAAATACAACACTTTGACTCAGACCCTGTCCTTGAATATTAAACTCTACCCTTTCCTCTACCCTTTGCCCATCATCCTCCAACCTCCTGCCCCCTGAAACCACCCCCAACTCCCATACAAGGAGCTGTAGGTTATGTCAAAGGTGTCAGAGTGTCAGCAGAGCTAGCTTGTCAATTGGAATTGTTAACAGAAAACTGAGGCAGAAGTCTACTTTCATAACTTGGGATACATTAATGAGAAAGATGATAAATTGGTGGGAACTCAGGGTCCCTGTTTCAAGTCTAATCCTAGCCCCATTATCTCCAGAGACGGATAATGCATTTTTGAACAGTTCTGGATTGCTTCAGGAGTTGGATAGAGGGGCTGAGGAGTAAAAGCTAAAGCCCTATTAGCCTCTCCATGATCTGGCCATGGCACCTTTCTAATATCACTTCCTCCATACTCCTTTTCTGCCACACTAGCCATTTTGCTGATCCTGTGATAAGCCAAACATACTCCTAGTTCAGGGTTCTGCACCGGCTGTTTCTTTAGCTTGGAACTCCCTCCTCCAGATTCCCTTCACAAAGATAGATATTACTGCACCTTTTTTTAAAAAAATGGACTTAGCCCTGAGGCACTGAGACAGTATCTGGTCCTTAGTAGATACGCAGCAACAACATGTGTTGAGTGATCTTGGTTTGCCAGTGCCCTCCTAGAAGAACAAGTTTTTCTGTTAACTTTTCCTGTGAGTTTCTCTGTTCCCCTGCCAACACTTTCACCACTCTCCTCCTTAAATTGGCCCCACATTTCTTCCTATTATATCATTCAGTTGGCACAGAGAGCCGAGAATTTCAACTCCTTAGAAAAGGCAAGCCTGCGGTGCTCTGTGTACCTAGTAGGTGCTCAATAAATATTTGTGGAAGGATGAGGTGAGCATTGCAGATTCTGTAACAGAGATGTGTTTCAGCGCTAAGAAAGTAAAGACAGGCAGGGATTTGAGAGGGATCACTGAAGAGGGGCTTTTGAAGCACATCTTAAAGGATAAGCAAGGATTCATCATACTGACAAGGAAAAGGAACTATTTCAGGCAGCAGAAACTGCTTGCATGAACACATTACAACAGATGCGTCTGTCCATCCCCTTCTATTGCATGTTTATCCTTCTTTTAACAACATGGACATAAATTTTCTTGGAGTGATTACTTTCCCCCCACCCTTAGTCTATCCTTCAACTCCAAGGGTGGATGTGACTGCAGCCTGGCAAGTCAGAACACTTCCTGCTTCTGACTGCAGTGACTGGTTCATGGACAGGTACTGACTTTAATGTGGAACAAGGAGAGTCAGGCCCAGGAACATTGCTCAAAAATACATTCATGACTTTTTGGGTGGTTGATTTCGGAGTAGGAAGGATGTGAACAAGTAGTATGTCCATCTTGCTGAGACAGGCCTGGGACCTGGGACCGTTCGCTGCAGTGCTTACATCTGGACACACTTCTCCTTGAACACAAAATACAAAGAAACTATATGGGACTAGAGATGGCTGTGTGCATGTGCAGCTGGAACAAATTTTGGACCAAAAGATAAAAAAAGACAGACAACTCAGTGGCCATTTTCTGAAGAGCTGGGAGCAAAGGAACTGGGTGTCAGGAGCAAAAACAGGGTACTGTGCGTGTCCCCCTGCACTCAGCACCACAAAGGGGTGGGCAGACCACCTAAGCCACCCCTCCAGCCCACCTCTGGACACTCCCCTATCCTCACTCACTTGGAGAGTGAGCAAGGGAACATGTTAACTTGTTTTCATCCCTCCAGCAGTTGACATAGGAGCCCTAGTAAAACCTGAATTTGTCTGGTCTCTAGTCAGTTCCTATTGACTGGGGAAAGCCAAGAACCCTGGTCAGTATCGTTGCCACCAGGAGAAGAGACCACCAAGAGAATTTGCAAATGGACTCAATCCTAAGGGGGCAGTCAGTTCTGATGTCAATGCCCATTGGCAGATTTTCCTCTGAGAGTTTTTTTCAGAATGTAAAGTAGTACAGTTGAGGAGCAATGAATTCTCATATTTCTTAGGCCATTTTGTGTTGAATTTTTCTTTTTTCTTTTTTTTTTTTTTTTACTGTTTGTGACCCCCAAAGTCCTGACATATAGGAAGGAAAGCAAAAAAGTGCATATTGTGCTCAAATAGTACCAAGCATTTAACTTTAAAGGACAAAGAGACATCCACCTTGATGTGCAGAATAGGGGACTGAAACCTGGAGAGAAGTGTTTCCTTGAGTTTCAGATCTGAATAAAGAAGGACAAAGTCAGGAGGATGGAGGAGCAGAGCAGAAAAGGAGCAGATCTTAGGTGGAGGGAGGCAAGAGATGACAGGCATTTTACTGTCCTCATTTAGCTTGTAAGCAGTGGGATTTGAAATCACAGAGCCAAGCTGAGTGCATGTCCCTGACATCACCTACCACTGTGTAAGAAGGTTCCATGAGCACTCGGTCAGGGGATGGCCAATAATGGCCTCGTGGCCAATGCTAACATGACACTCAGACTGCAACTTTCCAAGTTTCCCAAAGCCTACAAACTAGCTTTGTGTGACTAAGACATGAAATTACAGACCTTTGCTTTATGAAGCTGTTTCTCAAATTAGAAAGACCCTCACACAAATCCTGCACCAACGCTTTTAGTATCACGTATTTTCAAAACTGCAAATGGAGAACCAGGATAGATCTCAGAGCTCAATGCTTTTTTCCCAACAGATGGATAGACAAGTGACTTATGCAGATGTGGTATATACATTCCGCACAATTTGACCATGGTTAAAGGGTATTTATATTCTGATGCAGATAAAATTGAATGTGTCAACACTAATGCATTTTTCGAGGAGAATCACTACTTTCACCATAATTTCCATGGAAAATTTGTGTGCACACGCAGTAATAGACACATTTATAACATCAAAAGGATTCAATTTTCTTTTCAATCATACCACAGTATGAATCGCTTTTCCTATTGAATTTAACAATGAAGCACATTACCAGAGTCTAAAGGATGGGACACTTCGTCTTGCTCTTATGAAAGTACGTCAAACAATGGGTAATACATCACACAATGTCTGGGGTTAACTGAGCCTTTACACAGGCTGGCTGCTAATTTGCTTGGGCCAGCAGAATGTCACTTTTATTTAATTTTGCCAATAAGATCAGCAGGGATCCAAACTCTGTTTAACTCCCAGTTATTAAAAGAGGTTTTTCTTGTTACACGCAGAACTCATTAATTCATGTCTCTCCTAATTCAGAATTTGAGGTCTTTGGAACAGGAGGTAGGCGGTGCTTTGTCTCTGCTATGAAGGAAGCAATTTCATCCAGTACGCAAGCTTCTGTGCAGGCTGCTTAAGCAGCAGAAGAGACAAAGTCTTTCAAGGCCTTTAGAAGAATTTGATATGTTAATTACAAATTGTCCCTAGGTAGTTACCAGAGCAGATCATCTAAAGGACTCCAGTAGGGAAAACTTTATCCTACCATCATTCATTTAGTCACTTGGTTATTCATCCAGTCATTTAATGACCCATCCATTCCCTATCCCTACATCCATGCATTTACTCAGAATTTATTAAGTCCTTTCTATTTGTCAGGGCTTGAGTTTGGAGCTTGGACTACAACATGAAAGACACATCCTCTGTTGAAAAGGCTTTCACAGTCTTAAGTGCAGGAGGCCAGCATTTTGTTCTGAATGTTGCATTCACTGATGTTCCACCCCCACACCCCTGAGATTCCCTTTCCACTCTTCTTGACCCCACTCTGTTCCAGAAGGCTGCTGAGCTTCAGTGTGCTCCCTTGTCTACTGGCTTCTGGTTTGGTTTGGTCAACAAGAAGCACTGGAAATCAGATGGTGGAAGAGAAAGGAGATCAGGTATTTATCCCCAGCTCCTTCCAAGCAGAGATGCCAAGAGTCAGCTGAGTCCCTCTGTCAGAGGTCAAATTCCTGTCGGTAACCACGCCTTCCCCTTCCAGCCCTGGCGTGGTAAGAGTACCCCATGGGGTCCTGCACCAGCTCTCCTCTTCTCCTTAATCCCTGTTCCCATCTTTGTAAATGCTTGCTTCTTGCTAAATTCTCCTCAAATTACCCACTCCAAGTGTTTCATCTTTTTCCTGACCAATACACAGGTGAACCAAAAGTCATATACAAAAAGTAGTATGGGCTCTGATAAATGACCTAGGAGACTGGGGAAACCAGGGGAGAAAGGGGCAGAGGTTACAGGATTCATTTCCTATGGGTCAGTTCTATTCTCATCAGCACTCTAAAGAATCAAGTTGCTTTTGCTTAAAAAAATAGATCAATAATTGGACCTTTCACAAATTTCAACGGCTCTTTCCTAACCAATCCAAGAAGCATATGTCTCTTTTGTATAAAGGCTTTCAGTTCTTAAAGTCAAAAATGGTAACACTCAAATGGGTATTGAGGTTTAGAACTATGGCTAAGGAGTGAATATAGATCAGGTTTTAGTCTACTTAAGGTGTCTTCTATAATTACTGGTTTGTGTCAAAAGCCTCATTTTTGCTGACAGGAAGGGAAAGAGTTGCCTGAGAAGTTGGAGCCTGAGGAAATGCCCAGGGCCTGCGTGGGTTTAATGTGCTATCTTCTTTCACAGTGCCATCAATCTCTTCAGCATTTGCATGAAGAACGTCAATTGGCCTAACTGTCACATTCAGAGAACCCACGGGTTTTTTGTAAAGCAGCCAACTCCTAAAAATGCATTTCAACTTCTTCAGGCTGCCATTCTATCACTTTTATCATACAAACAAAATAAATTTAAAGAATTATCTTTCACATGGACAAGTAGCTAAAAAGCTTCATTAACAAATGTTTTTAGTTTGCTGATTGTTAGGAAGTAAATCAGGTTAAAGATTTCTTTGCAGATTAGACCAAGTTGACCAGACATAAAACAACTTAAGATGCTTCACAGTTGTACTGATATAACAAGGATTAAAGGTACATACTAACCTGGGAAATAAAAGGTTTGGCTTCTAGGTGCCTCTGCCCTGTGGCAGAATTTCTGAGATCACAACAAGCCATTTAAGAAGGTCATTTCAACAACTGGGGGGTGGGGTGGGGTGGTGTGTTACATGATATGTTCACATGGCTCTTTTGCTACAGGGAAATATGTCAAGTTGTCATTTGAAGAGTCTTTCCTTAAAGAGAAATAAGTTTGTCAAAGTCTAAAGGCAAACATGAAATATGTATCTTTTTTTTTTTTTTAATCCTGGTAGACTTTTGCATTCAAGAAGCCATCCTTTATTCCTCATGTATCTTGGGGTCATTTGTCTAGTAATTGCAGCCATGGCACCAGGAGGGGTCAGGGTCAACCATGGAAGTGTCAGAGCGCTCAGCTCCCCTCCACCGTCCCATTCCATCTCACAACGCCCTGCCCCGCTGTCATGGTCCAACCACTCTAGCTTCTGCACTTGTGGATAAGCCAGATCCCTAAGGAACCAGGGTCTCTGCATGTGCAATTCCCCTTTCTGGAATGTTGTCCTCACTTCTTTCCTCTGGCCAACTTCTGTGTATCCTTCAAGTTGCTGTGTAAAACATCACTTGCTCTGGGACATTTTCCTAAGTAACACTTCTCCCACACCATCACAACTCTTACTAGGTCAAGATCCCTAGTTTCACTGCCACAGACCTCACTTTTGACCCTCCTAGTGTTTATCACAATTGTACTTGAAACTTTGTTAGTGTGCTGTTGCATTTAATGCCATGTAACCTCATTTGACTGTAAGAGTTATCTGGAATTAAATCTGTCTT
Organism: Cervus canadensis; assembly: GCF_019320065.1. NCBI lineage: Eukaryota > Metazoa > Chordata > Mammalia > Artiodactyla > Cervidae > Cervus > Cervus canadensis. Next base: position 33,814,564 of record NC_057396.1, read on the forward strand.
GCCAACCAACTTTAATACTTAGTGTGACGTCTGCTGCAAAACACGTGCTCAGAAATATTTGCTGAATTACTGAATAGATTAAGGCATCTTTCTTGTTCTGATTCCTAGAGCTAACCCCTACCCTATAGCTTAGACCTGGAATTCCACTCCGGATGCCCAATAGACTGGTTGTAAGAATTACATCTTATCTTATGTGGGAAGAAGTGTGTCTTACATGAGCCAACTCCAGGGGTTTGGAGGACATCCAGGGAATCTTCACAGTCAAGCCTGATTCTTACTGGAGAAGATCCTAAGAACCTCTTTGCAGAGGGGACCAGTCTTCTACTTCCCTCACCAACTTCCTAGGTCCATTTCACTCACATGTCAATCTCTACTAAGTATATGGAAGGAATAGGAAAAAAAAAAAGTGAGCATTTCAGGTTCATTTGGGTGCAAATAAAGACTTAATGAGAAAATATAAAACATATCATTGAAGTAGTAAAGTTCAACTTTCTCTTTTACCTAAGTTCTATCTTTTAGCACATGAGGGGGGAGGAGCTAAGATGGCGGAGACCACTTTGTCCCCTACAAATTCATGGAAAGAACAATTGAACGCTGAGCAAACTGCACAAAACAACTTCTGATTGCTAGCAGAGGACATCAGGCGCCCAGAAAAGCAGCCCATTGTCTTCGAAAGGAGGTAGGACAAAATATAAAAGATAAAAAGAGAGACAATAGAGTTAGAAATGGAGACCCATCCTGGGAAGGGAGTCGTAATAGAGGAAGTTTCCAAACACCAGGAAACCCTCTCACTGGCGGGTCTGGGGGAAGTTTTCAAATCTCGGAGGGCAACCTAACTGGGAGGAAAAATAAATAAAACCCACAGATTACATGCCTAAAAGCAACTCCCAGCAGAAAAGTACCCTAGTCGCTCGCATCTGCCACCAGTAAGTGGGGGCTGAACAGAGAGGAGCCGGCGGCATTGCTTAGGGTAAGGACCCGCCCGAATGCCCTGAGGGCAATGGGAGGGAGCTAACATGAGACAGCAACTTAAACTGGGGGATAGCAAGAGAGAGAGAGAAAATTAACCAGCCCAAACGGTTCTGCCAGCCGTTCACAGAACAAAGGGACTGAGCAATTCCAGAGAAGAGCTAGCCGGCTGCGGACCAGCCCATCCACCGCCAGAGGCAGGAGGCAGGGGGGAGGGGAAAGGGGCAAACACGGCCCCAGAGACGGCATCTCCTACCAAACTGCAAACAGGCCTCCAGTTTCTAACCAAAGACTTCCTGAGATTCTGGATAGTCGACATCCGCCAGGAGGGTCGTGGCTAGAGGCCAGCTCCCCAGAACAGACACGGGTGGAAACTGAGGCTGGGACCGCGGAGCGGATAAGGCGCGCTGCACCTGGGGAGAGTGCGCTCATCAAGCTCCTGGCTGCCTGAGCTGCTTGGGCCGGGGAAGGCACAAAACGCAGGCCCAACCAAATCTGCGCTTTTGTGGAGTACCCGAAAACTGGAACCGCTCGCCACGCAGGGCCCACTCCCTGTGGAGCAGCCTGGAGCCTGAGCAGTGGAGACGGGGAAAGCACACACCCATGAGCGGGGGCAAACCCAGTGTGGCCGGAACACTGCGGGTGCTCCCCACACAGGCCAGTGACATTTGCCTGCAGCGCCCCTCCCTCCCCGCAGCGCGACTGAACAAGCGAACATAAACAAGAGACCACCTCCCCCGCCTGTGTCAGGGCGGAAATTAGACACTGAAGAGACCGGCAAACAGAAGCCAAATAAACAAAGGGAACCGCTTCAGAAGGGACCGGTGCAGCAGATTAAAATCCCTGTAGGTAACACCGACTACACCAGAAGGGGCCTATAGGTATCGAGAAGTGTAAGCTGGAATGAGGAGCTATCTGAAACTGAACCGAACCCACACTGCCTGCAACAGCTCCAGAGAAATTCTTAGATATATTTTTACTTTTTTTTTTAATTAAAAATTTTTTTCGTCTTTTTTCTCTTTTTTAAATTTTTTTCTTTTATTTTCTTTTAAAATTCCCTATTATTCCTCTTTCACTCCTTAATTTTCATTTTCATATATTTTTACTATTTTTTAATTAAAAATTTTTTTCCTTTTTTCTTTTTTTCTTCTTTTATTTCCTTTTAAAGTCCTCTATTGCTCCTCTATTACTCCTTAATTTTCATTTTCATTCTTATATATTTTTACTATTTTTTTATTAAAAATTTTTTTCTTTTTTTTATTTTCTTTTAAAGTCCTCTATTACTTCTTTATTTCTCCTTAATTTTCATTTTACTTTAACCTTGCAAAAAAAAAAAAGACCCTATTTTTAAAGCAAACTTCATATTTATTTCTTAAATTTTTTGTGTTTTTGTTTTTAATATTGTATTTTTAAAAGTCTAACCTCTACTCTAGATTTTTAATCTTTGTTTTTCAGTATTTGATATCAATTTTGGACATTTAAGAATCCAAAATTCAGTACCCATTTTTACTCAGGAGTGTGGTGATTACTCTCTCCCCCTTTTGACTCGCCTTTTTCTCCCCCAGATCACTTCTATTTCCTCCCTCCCCCTTCTCTTCTCAATCCAATTCTGTGAATCTCTGTGGGTGTTCTGGGCTACGGAGAACACTTAGGGAACAGAGTACTGCATAGATCTGTCTCTCTCCTCGAGTCCCCCTTTTTCTCCTCCTGCTCATCTCTATCTCCTTCCTCCCTCTCCTCTTCTTCATGTATCTCTGTGAACCTCTCTGGGTGTCCCTCACTATGGAGAATCTTTTCACCACTAACCTAGAAGTTTTATTATCAGTGCTGTATAGTTGGAGAAGCCTTGAGGCTACTGGAAGAATAAGACTGAAAGCCAGAGGCAGGAGACTTAAGCCCCAAACCTGAGAACACCAGAAAACTCTTGACCACAGGGAATGTTAAGAGATCTTCCAAAAGCCTCCATACCTACACTGAAACCAACCACCACCTAAGAGCCAATAAGTTCCAGAGCAAGACATACCACGCAAATTCTCCAGCAACACAGGAACATAGCCCTGAGCGTCAACATACAGGCTGCCCAAAGTCACACCAAACACATAGACCCATCTCAAAACTCACTACTGGACACTCCATTGCACTCCAGAGAGAAGAAATCTAGTTCCACGCACCAGAACACCGACGCAGGCTTCCCTAACTAAGAAACCTTGACAAGCCAATCGTCCAACCCCACCCACTGGGAGAAACCTCCACAATAAAAAGGAACCACAGACCACCAGAATACAGAAAGGCCACTGCAAACACAGCAATCTAAACAAGATGAAAAGGCAGAGAAATACCCAACAGGTAAAGGAACATGAAAAATCCCCACCAAGCCAAACAAAAGAGAAGGAGATAGGGAATCTACCTGAAAAAGATTTTAGAATAATGATAATAAAAATGATCCAAAATCTTGAAAACAAAATGGAGTTACAGATAAATAGCCTGGAGACAAGGATTGAGAAGATGCAAGAAATGTTTAACAAGGACCTAGAAGAAATAAAAAAGAGTCAATTAAAAATGAATAATGCAATAAACGAGATCAAAAACACTCTGGAGGGAACCAACAGTAGAATAATGGAGGCAGAAGATAGGATAAGTGAGGTAGAAGATAAAATGGTAGAAATAAATGAAGCAGAGAGGAAAAAAGAAAAAAAGAATCAAAAGAAATGAGGACAACCTCAGGGACCTCTGGGACAATGTGAAACGCCGCAACATTCGAATCATAGGAGTCCCAGAAGAAGACAAAAAGAAAGGCCATGAGAAAATACTCAAGGAGATAATAGCTGAAAACTTCCCTAAAATGGGGAAGGAAATAGTTACACAGGTTCAAGAAACTCAGAGAGTCCCAAACAGGATAAACCCAAGGCGAAACACCCCAAGACACATATCTTTTAGCACATGAACATGAAGTAATGGGAAAAAAGAGCTGTAGAAAGAAACCACAATAAAATAAAGAAGGTACAGAGAATGTGTGTGTACATCTCTGAGTGCAAGTGCATACATTTCTATCCATGCATGGATGAAGGTCTGATGGGAATTCATTTTGCAGATTTCAGAGTTGAGGAGCGAGGGTTAATGGCCCACCTTTAGTTACAAATATTCTGAAGAAACCCAAAGGTGTTAACGTGGGTGAAGGAAAATGTTGATGGTAGTGACTGAGCTGAACAAACTCCTCCCAGCATAGAACTAAAACCTAGAGTTTACTGGAGAGAAACTGGGCAATCCAGAAGGTATCCTAAAGGCAAAGTTTGAAAAGCAGGAATAAAAATTCCCAATTTGAATCAACTCAGAACCCTTGACACCTAGTGATAAAGGAATGCCTATCTTCTGTCAACCATCTCCCTGTAGGGGAAGTGAGTATGGAGCAGAGGAAGGTAGTAAGCTATGGGAAGAAAATAAATAAATACATACAAAAAAGAGAGTGAAAGCCAACAAAGAAAGAAACAGATCTTCAAGAAACTTGTCGCCAGTATTGTTCATGTCCATGTGGATGAAGAAAGCATGAAGAGCAACGTGGCCATAAAGTATGCATGCATGTGGATGTGTGTGTGCATCTGTGAATATGTTCATACTTAGCGTACAGGTTCACAGACATGTATATTTGAGTATAGTGAAGACAGATGCATGTGTTGATACCCAAATATGTGTATATCATCTTTCTATATATGCACATGCATGCCTACGCTAAAGGGAATAACATCAAAACTCAGGATATTATAGGATTTCTTATATTTTAGAGGTAAAAGATGATGACAGCACTGGCCATCACATGCTGTTTTTTGTTTTGGGACAAAGATTTTATATCTGTTTTCTCATTTAATTCATAAAGCCCCTGAGGTTCAAACCAGTGTCTCTGTTTTGCAGATAAATCCTCTGAGGCTCCTGGAGGTCATGTGACTCAGTCATGTCATATAGCGACTGTGCTGGCAGTGTTAGGACATGAACCTACATCTCTCCGGCCTTGTAAGTGAGGCTTATCAGCTGATCAGTCCGGCAGGACTTCAGGTCAGCAGAGGCTGCATGCTAGGAGCCCAGAGCTTATCTGACAGCCCACATATGGTCACGTAGGAGTGAGCTCGTGAGGCAGCCTGGTGGTCCACCCTTGCCAGGTGGGGGTGTCCTGAACACCACTCTCTGTCTTCTAGGTGTGGTGTTCTAGGTACCAGGGGAAAGGCAGCATGGGGAAGGAGGAGGTGTGGGGTGAGGTCCCAGGACCCAGACTACGTAACTATGGGAAAGTGTTTCAGATGCTCTGAGCATATAATCACCTACATATAAAATGAGGCTGATGATAAAATTTCATTCTCATAGAGGAAGAAGTAGATTGCATAACCACTAACCTCATACCTCATTTCTAGCTTTCATTTTGAAAACAAGCTATGGCATCAGCTGTCCCAGGTTTGCCTTCCAACAGAGTTTGTAGAAATGGATTCTATGAAACAATTTTTATTTCTTCAAACTTGTCCTATGGGGACATCTCAGCTTATCCTTCCCACCTAACTTCAGCCTGATACATCCTGTGGCCTGCTGCCTGTTCCATTGCCTGGATGAGGGTGGCACCGAGAGGCTTAGGCCGTGGCTGCTCTCAAGCTGAGCAGGTCGGGCTTAGATCCTGGCGTGGACACTCCCTCACTGACTGACCATGGCCATAGGGTTTCACCTCTCTGAGCTTCAGTTTCTGCATCAACGAAATGATAAGAATAACCCCATTCATTCATTTATCCATCCATCCATTCGTTCTTCCCTACAAGTATTGCTATATGCCAAGTGTTATGCTAAGTGCCAGGCACATATCTCTGATCTGACTCAAATATGGTTAGGTTCTAGTGGAGGATGATAAAACATAAAAATCATAATAAAGAAGTTATATACACACACACACACACACACACACACACAGATAGAGCAGTGGTAAAGAATCCAGCTGTCAATGCAGGAGATGCAAGAGACGTGGGTTCAATCCCTGGGTTGGGAAGATCCCCTGGAGGAAGAAATGGCAATCCATTCCAGTATTCTTGCCTGGGAAATTCCATGGACTGAGGAACCTGGTGGGCTATAGCCCACAGAGTAGCAAAAAGTCAGACATGAGTGAGCATACACACACACACACGTTATTCTCGATATTTCTATGGCAGTAGAAAAAACTTCTATGCTAAGTTGTGTCCGACTCTTGTGACCCCATGGACTATAGCTCACCAGGCTCCTCTGTCCATGGAATTTCCCAGGCAAGAGTACTGGAGAAGGTTGCCATTTCCTGCTCCAAAGAAACTTCCCAACCCAAGGATTGAACCTGCGTCTCCTGCACTGCAGGCGGATTCTTTACTGACTGAGTCACCAGGGAATCCTATATATATATATATATATTTGTATTTATATGTATATATATTCACAATGGAATATTACTCAGCCATTTGAAAGAATGGTATATTGACCTCTGCAGCAACATGGATGGACCTAGAGAAATATACTAAGTGAAGTCAGTCAAACAGAGTAAGACAAATCCTACAAGACATCACTCATATGTGGGATCTAAAATGTAATACAAATGCATCTATTTATAAAACAGAAATAGACTCACAGACACAGAAAACAAACTTATGGTTACACCAGGGGTAAGGGGGAAAGGGAGGGGAGGAGGGCTATATTAGCAATATGGGGATTAACAGGTACCAACTGTAATACAGAAAGTGAACAAGGATCTACTGTATAGCACGGGGAATTAGATTCAATATCTTGTAATAACTGTAATGGAAAATAATCTGGAATATACATATACATATAAAACTGTATCACTTCGCTGTACACCTAAAACTAATACAACATTGTAAATCAACTATACTTCAATTAAGAAAAGAATTTTTTGTTTTTTTCCTTCTCATGGAGCATATGAATTTTAAAAACCTAGCTGAAATTGCAATTTAGGGACCAAAGAAGTTGATGTGGGCTTCTGAGGACCATACCTTTCTTCCCACTGAGGTATCTGCCATTCTACTTGCTTTGAGGGAGGATGGCATTTCTTAACCTGAGTTCCTGAAGTGTTAGTGAAGTATCAGTCGCTCAGTTTTGTCACGTTCGACTTTGTGACCCCATGGACTGGGGCTCGCCAGGCTCTTCTGTCCATGGGATTCTCCAGGCAAGAATATTGGAGTAGGTTGCTATTCCCTTCTCTAGAACCTGCCTTCCTAGGTGGCAGCTATTTCTGCTTTGACAGCTACTGATATTTTTGTGTGTTTCTGTGCCTGGGGCCCTTACTAGAAATGTTTGGTCCGTAGCTCAACAGACATTAGCCCCCACCAGCAGCCTCCTTTGGGTTTCAGCACTTCAGCAATCAGTCCTGAATATTCATTGGAAGGACTGATGCTGAAGCTAAAACTCCAATACTTTGGCCACCTGATGCGAAGAACTGACTCATTTGAAAAAGACCCTGATGCTGGGAAAGATCGAAGGCGGGAGGAGAACGGGACAACAGAGGACGAGATGGTTGGATGGCATCACCAACTCAATGGACATGATTTTGAGTAAACTCCAGGAGTTGGTGATGGACAGGGAGGTCTGGCATGCTGCAGTCCATGGGGTCGCAAAGGGTCAGACACGACTGAGCAACTGAATTGAACTGAACTGAACTATCTCAACAGAATTTAGCCCCCACCAGCAGCTTCCTTTGGGTCTCAGCACTTCCCTGGCAGGGGTGATACTGTGACTTATAGGAAATATTCATTTGGTCTCTGTCTGAAGCTCCTGGCTCACAACTCCCCAAAACCCTTGGAATTCCCTGAGTGATGAGAACAATCTTTTGTTATGATATTTGGCCTTCTGTCCTCAGTTTCTGAAAACCCTTCTGAGCCATAAAGATGAAATGAGTGTCTTGTTATTCATAACAAGTCCCTTTCCACCCCTACTGGGTTTATGTTAATGAGGTGACTTTTAGAAAACACCTAAGAATGGAAGTGGGGGGGGGGGGCCTGGCTATCAGGTGAACCAACCATGAGTAAAGGGGTGGAACTTTCAGTTCTGCCTCCAGATCTCTGGGGAAGGGAGAGGGGCTGGAGGTTGAATGAGTCACCTCTAGCCAATGATTTAATCAACAATGCCCATGTAATGGAGCCTCCATAATTTCCAAAAGGAGTGCATGCAGGGATATTTCAGGTTGGGAACTAGAGCAAGCTCTTGTGCTACCAGCTGAACCCCAAGTTCCATGAGGACAGAAACTCCTTTGTTTGAAACCTATGAAGCATAGGGTGCTATGAATCACTTTTTCTGGCTGTTGATTTGTACCTTTTAATGTCCTTTGTAATAGTGTGTTAATCTAGTGAGTAAATGGGCCTCCTGAGTTTGCAAGGTACCAAATTAATCAAACCCAAAAGGAAATTGTAGAACTGTGATGTATAACCAGGCAGAAGTGCAGGTAGCAATATGGACTAGTGATTGGCATTTGAAGTGGGGACCATCTTGTGGGACTGAGCCCTTAATCTGTGCAATCTGATGCTATCTCTTCATAGACAGTGTCAGAATTGAGTTGAACTACAGGACACCCAGCTTGATGACCAAGAATTACTTAGTGGTATGGTGGACAGAGGATGAGATGGCTGGATGGCATCACTGCTCAATGGACATAAGTTTGAGTAAGCTCCAGGAGTTGGTGATGGACAGGGAGGCCTGGCATGCTGCAATTCATGGGGTCGCAAAGAGTTGGACATGACTGAGCGACTGAACTGAACTAAACTGAACTGATGGTGGAATCCATTTTGCCCTAACAGTGGGATTGCATCTTCAGACTTTTTTAGCCGGAAAGTAGGGATTCTGTTTAGGCTGTTTTGATGTGGGTTGCAAGGATGAGATAGAAGCAAGTGAGAAAATAATAGTATCTGTTGTACTCATGACTTGATAAGAGAAAATGAGGAGAACTGTATCAAAATGTCCCTAGCATTAAAAGCAGTAAGGTTGCTCTAAATGACTGGATTGTAAGGTCACCGCCTCTCTGAATATGGCTCTGACCTCTTGAGCCATCAGTATTTACAGATTCTTCAGTTCTCCGATCCATCTGACAAGGAACGCAATCAGGACAGATGAATCTTGGGAAAAACTAGAGACAGTGGAACTAAAATAAATCTCTTGCTAATTTTCGGAAGAATCTAATAACCATTATTATAACAAGGCCTTTTAGAACTAACACCCAAAAAAGATGTCCTTTTCATTATAGGGGACTGGAATGCAAAAGGAGGAAGTCAAGAAACACCTGGAGTAACAGGCAAATCTGGCCTTGGAGTACAGAATGAAGCAGGGCAAAGGCTAATAAGAGTTTTCCCAAGAGAACGCACTGGTCATAGCAAACACCCTCTTCCAACAACACAAGAGAAGACTCTATACATGGACATCGCCAGATGGTCAACACCAAAATGAGACTGATTATATTCTTTGCAGCCAAAGATGGAGAAGCTCTATACAGTCAGCAAAAACAAGACCAGGAGCTGACTGTGGCTCAGATCATGAACTCCTTATTGCCAAGTTCAGACTTAAACTGAAGAAAGTGGAGAAAACCACTAGATCATTCAGGTATGACCTAAATCAAATCCCTTATGACTATACAGTGGAAGTGAGAAATAGATTTAAGGGACTAGATCTGGTAGACAGAGAGCCTGATGAACTATGGACGGAAGTTCGTGACATTGTACAGGAGACAGGGATCAAGACCATCCCCATGGAAAATAAATGCAAAAAGGCAAAATGGTTGCCTGAGGAGGCCTTACAAATAGCTGTGAAAAGAAGAGAAGTGAAAAGCAAAGGAGAAAAGGAAAGATATTCCCATTTGAATGCAGAGTTCCAAAGAATAGCCAGGAGAGAGAAGAAAGCCTTCCTCAGCGATCAATGCAAAGAAATAGAGGAAAATAACAGAATGGGAAAGACTAGAGATCTCTTCAAGAAGATATCAAGGGAACATTTCAGGCAAAGATAGGTTTGATAAAGGACAGAAATGGTATGGACCTAACAGAAGCAGAAGATATTAAGAAGAGGTGGCAAGAACACACAGAAGAACTGTACAAAAAAGATCTTCACGACCCAGATAATCACGATGGTGTGATCACTCACCTAGAGCCAGACATCCTGGAATGTGAAGTCAAGTGGGCCTTAGAAAGCATCACTATGAACAAAGCTAGCACATGTGATGGAATTCCAGTTGAGCTATTTCAAATCCTGAAAGATGATGCTGTGAAAGTGCTGCACTCAATATGCCAGCAAATTTGGAAAACTCAGCAGTGGCCACAGGACTGGAAAAGGTCAGTTTTCATTCCAATCCCTAAGAAAGGCAATGCCAAAAAAGGCTTAAACTACCACACAATTGCACTCATCTCACACGCTAGTAAAGTAATGCTCAAAATTCTCCAAGCCAGGCTTCAGCAATACGTGAACCAAGAACTTCCAGATGTTCAAGCTGGTATTAGAAAAGGCAGAGGAACCAGAGATCAAATTGCCAATATCCGCTGGATCATCGAAAAAGCAAGAGAGTTCCAGAAAAACATCTACTTCTGCTTTATTGACTATGCCAAAGCCTTTGACTGTGTGGACCACAATAAACTGTGGAAAATTCTGAAAGAGATGGCAGACAGTGAAGAGGAACTAAAAAGCCTCTTGATGAAAGTGAAAGAGGAGAGTGAAAAAGGTTGCTTAAAGCTCAACATTCAGAAAACTAAGATCATGGCATCTGGTCCCATCACCTCATGGGAAATACATGGGGAGACAGTAGAAACACTGTCAGACTTTACTTTTTTGGGCTCCAAAATCACTGCAGATGGTGACTGCAGCCATGAAATTAAAAGACGCTTACTCCTTGGAAGGAAAGTTATGACCAACCTAGATAGCATATTAAAAAGCAGAGACATTACTTTGCCAACTAAGGTTCGCCTGGTCAAGGCTATGGTTTTTCCAGTGGTCATGTATGGATGTGAGAATTGGACTGTGAAGAAAGCTGAGCACCGAAAAATTGATGCTTTTGAACTGTGGTGTTGGAGAAGACTCTTGAGAGTCCCTTGGACTGCAAGGAGATCCAACCAGCCCAACCTAAAGGAGATCAGTCCTGGGTGTTCATTGGAAGGACTGATGCTGAAGCTGAAACTCCAGTACTTTGGCCACCTCATGTGAAGAGTTGACTCATTGGAAAATACCCTGATGCTGGAAGGGACTGGGTGCAGGAGGAGAAGGGGAAGACAGAGGATGAGATGGTTGGATGCATCACCGACTCGATGGGCATGAGTTTGGCTAAACTCCGGGAGTTGGTGATGGACAGGGAGGCCTGGTGTGCTGCGATTCATGGGGTCGCAAAGAGTCGGACACGGTTGAGCGACTGAACTGAACTGACTGAAAACCATTATCTTATTTAGTCCTCACAACAACCCTATGAGGTAGATACTAGTAATATTCCCATTATACAGGAAAAAAAGCAGTAAGGGTCAAAGAAGTTAAGTATTATGCCTGACACCATACAGCCAGCAAGTAGTGAAGTTGGGGCTCAAAGCCATTTCTGTCTGACCCTATAATGATTTCATGCACTGCTTTCTGCAGACACAGAGGAGTGTTGACATGGTTCACAAGCCTTCAGGTTTCTACTCCGCTAGCACTAGAAATAACCTAGTGCTCTAGAGAGCTTTAGGAAATGAGTAAATCAAACAGTGATTGAGAGTCACCTCTGTGCTTAGAGCTAGTTTAGTGTCATAGAGAATTTAAAAGGAAAATACTTTCTCCTTCACCTCTTGCTTGTACCTTCACTGCAGACAGAGAGAGAAGAACACAGTGCTGGAGGGAATGCTGATGTCCAAGGAGTTGCAGCTGGGAAGGCCTCCGGCAGAACTGACACAGAAGCTGGTCTCTGACAAGTGACAGATGCTCAGGCACAAACACAGTAATCAGAATACTATGTTGGGGCAGGGTGGCAGCGAGGGAACCAGAGGTGCCTAGATCAGAGGCTGGGTGATGGGGCACATGGAGGACGGTAACCTCCCAGGATTAGCAGGTGTTCCGGGCACTGCGGTTTTGAGAACTTGTAGCTGACAAGATGCCATCATAGTGTCTTATCTCATTTAATCTTCATCTCAGTCTAGTAAAGTAGTCTTGACCATCCCTAGGTAAGGCAGCAAACTCTCTGAAGTCAAGTGTCTTACCTGAAGTCTCACAGACTCTAACTAAAGCAATCCCTGATGCAAACATACATGTCCTGACTTAGACCCTCAGGCCTCACATAGCGCGGTACTGTAGGATTAGACTTTAGCCCAAGACTGGGGATGTGAGGCAGAGGAGAAAAGAGAGAGCTGCTGATTTCCTGTCATAACAAAATGAGATGCCAAAGACCAATGAGAGTCACAGTCAAAAGTGCTGTCCTGCTGGGGACTGAAGGCAAAAGAAAAAGCAAATGTTTAAAAAAGAGGGCAAAGAAGAAAAAAAGAGAAAGGAAGATACAGAGAAAGAAGAAAGAGGAGAAAGATAAAAGCAGAAGATGAAGAAGAGGCAGAAGGTAGAAAGAAGGAGCAGGAGGAGGAGGAGGGGAAGAAGATGAGGATGAGATGGGTAGTTATTCTTACACTGAGTCCATCAAGCACAGAGAAACCCTTGGCCCCCGCCCTGGAGGGCACAGTGAGATAGAGCATAATAACCACCAGGTGGCACCAGTGAGCCTCTCTCCTCTTCCTCACTGTGGAGGCTGGCATAGTGGTTGATTTCAGTTAACCTGCTGGCAGGACAAAGAATCTTGGGTACTACTGGAGAAAGTATTACCATATTGGATGCATGCATACTCAGTTGCTTATTCGTGTCTGATTCTTTGTGACCCAATGGACTGTAGCTCCTCCATCCATGGGATTTTTCATGCAAGAATATTGGAGCAGGGAGCCATTTCCTTCTCCAACCATACTGGATGAGACCCTGGCTATTGAAATTTCTCTACCCTGCATGCTACATGACCCCACAAGACTCCAAAGAAGGAAACCAGGCTTTCCAAAGCAGTGTTCTGGTTTCCTCCTAACAATAATGTAACCTTAGGTAAATTAGCTATCTCTAGGAGCCTTGGTTTCCTCACCTATAAACCTGACATATATGTGAAAACGCTTAGATGCAATAAATTAAAAAGTGTATTCCAAATATTATACATATTTCAAGGAGAATATGGGGTAAGATGAGACCAGAGAGGAAGTGAACTGACCAAGGGGGGCAAAAAAAAAGGCATTTTTAAGGAGTCTGTCTGTTATTCCTCAGATTCTATCTTTGCTCAATCGAAGATTCTCTTCTGCTGACTTCACTTTGTGTTTCTGCGAAATCTTATCAGCCTCTCAACATTTGCTCAGTCTTTAAGTTCTTTCCTGAGTCCCACGTTCTTTCAAAGGGATCTTCATCAGGCTGGAGACTGAGTTCTCATTTGGAGGGAAGGGTGGCTTCATTCTGAGGTGGGCCAGCTTCTGACCTGGGATGAGGCTGAGAAAGGCTGAGGAGACCTACGGCAGTATTACAGAAGTTCAGAACAGCTTCCTGCACTAGAAAGCATACAGGCACCCCAAAAGGTATCTGGGGGTGCTCTGCTATGGAAAGTTAGCCTGTCTCCTAAGGGTTTCTGGCAAGACCACCTGTCTTCCTGGCACCAGGATTCCTGACGTGATATGGTGGAAAGTGCATGGAACCAGGAGTCTTGACTCTCTTTTCCTTCTTTGTCTCAGATTTCATGTTGATTTAGGGCAAAACAACCTTCTCAGAAGGCACTGGTGTCCTCACGTTTAAAACGAGGGAGTGAGGCTAGTTTGGGCTTCCCTGGTTGCTCAAACAGTAAAGAATCCACCGGCAATGCGGGAGACCCGGGTCCAATCCCTGGGTCAGGAAGATCCCCTGGAGAAGGAAATGGGTCCCCACTCCAGTATTCTTGCCTGGAGAATTCCATGGACAGAGGAGCCTGGCAGGCCCCAGTCCACGGGGTCGCAAAAAGTCAAACATGACTATGCAACTAACACACACACACAGACACACAGATACACATAGACACACACACACACACAGATACACACATACACACAGACACACACAGAGACACACACACACAGAGACACACACACGCAGAGACACACACATAGACACACAGAGACACACACATACACACAGACACACACAGAGACACACACATACACACAGACACACACACACAGACACACACAGACACACAAACACACACACACAGACACACACACACGCAGACACACTGCTAATTCAGATGATTCTGACTTTTTTTAAAAAAATCACCAAAGACCTCTTATTCTCATAATCCCTGCTGAATCTTATGTTTTGATTTTTTTTGTTTGCAAATAAAGCGCACCAATTATGTAATAATTTATTTTCAGCTTTATAAATCAAAAGTAGCTAAAACTGGGTTCATTTAATTTGGATGCTGGGATGATATTCTCCTGTGATTCATCACATGAGACATCTGCGACAATCCAGTCAGAAGTTTTGATGAGTATGGGATAACCACATTCATCGGATGTCTTTCCAGTTCAAAGTCAAGACTCACCACAATAACTACTTATTAATTGAATGGGTGAGAAGATCAGTGAATGAATGAATGAGCAAAGGAACAAATGAAATAATAGCTTATGTATTTGAAACCAGAACATGAGCTAGAGGTCTCATCTCTATGTTCTTGTTGGGATGGTCCCAGGAAGAACATGCTGGAACCAAGAGCCCATGGCAGTACAGCCCTATGGGGTAGTTTTGTTTTTGCTTCTTGAAGGTTGTCCACTACCCCCAAAACAGTCTGGCCTCTGACTCTACCTATCAGCCCAGGATTATGATCCTCAAAATGCTGTGCTTTCCCTTCTTCCCCACTGTCTCTGAAGGAGATCTACTAGAGCCCCTCCTCTTCTCTCTGCATCTCTCCCCACATCTCTTGCCCCTCACACCTCCTGTAACAATCTTGCAAGTCCACGTATCATGGGCTCCTTTGAAGAATGAGCTGTGTGGCTACAGTTACGTCCCAGGTGATGCCAACTCATTATTCTCTCTCACATTAATAGTGTTCAGGCTCAGGTTGATGCATTTCTGATTAATGAGGCATTTGTTCTGCACCACAAAACAATTGAAGAATATCCTCATTCCAATGAGTTGTGTCCCAAAGTTAATTACAAGATGACCTTCCCTGGTTCCAGGCAGAGGAGACCAGGTGTCCAAGCCTCACCTGACAATTGTCTCCCTGAAATCTTGGCCGAAGGAAACAAAGACTCAGAGGCACATGCAAGGGGGCATCTGGGACCTGAGCCTGACATTCAGAGCTGCAGATCTTACTGCTGCAAGTTTTCTGCCCTGGGATCACAATCCAGTGGCCCTTTCCTCTCGGTCTCTTCACGCCCCTATCATCCCTTCCCATGTCGAGCAGCATGCTAACAGAGAAGTCTCATCTTCTGATAGATCTAGACATGTCACTTAAGGTCTCTGAGTTCTTACCTTGGTAAAAAGTGGGAGCAAATACCACACAAGACTTATCAGGGTTTTGGGAGATAAAGCAGCAGTGAGGAGGGCACAAACAGGATGCAGGGTCTTTCTCCTGCCTTGCTGCCTTCTCTTCGGACCTGGCTGAGAGCTCCTGTGGCAGGGAAATTTCTTCAGTTTCTTGGTTCTGCGCCAAGAAGCCAGGAGACTTCAGTCTGTGCAGACCACAAAAGGAGGTCTGGTTAAGAGCTGGCGGATGTCTGTGGGGACTATCTTGAGAGCTGCAGCACAAAGGGAAAGCCTAGCAAGTGCCTGTCCTCTGAGGGCCACAGGACTGTGGCTCTTGAGTGCTCACAGATAGGAGGCTCTGAGCTCAGATGGAAGGTTGGAGAGTAATTTGCGGGACTGGATTCTGGGGCAGCAGAATCAGCCTAGCAGAAAAGACTCAACACTGTGTTCACTGGGACTACTCCTCAGTGAGAAGCTCTCTAAAAACCATCCCTTTCATAACATGGATTCAAGGAAACCAATCTTAGTTAATCTTCTAAGCAGCAGGCAATGGGCCGTGGACGCCCCATACTTCATCCTTACAGGAACTCTGTGTTCTGTCTTGGAACAATTTTCCTTGTTTTGCGAACGTGGTGTGGGAGTACCAAAGAAGTGAAGTAGTTTGCCCAGGTCACACAGCAGTCAAATCAGGATTTGAACTCTGCAACTGTTCTTAGAACCCTTTGGACTGCATATGCCTCAGAGACCCCATCACCTCACTCCTAATGGTGCTGTACTCCCCCAAGCCCTGATTCACCCACGTCAAAGCCTCCCTTTTGCTTTTCTACTGTGCAGAAATACTAGGAGCTGCATGAAAAATTTTGACTACTGGATCTGGCCAGAAGCCTCAGAGAACCTATGGTTATTGAGATAAATCACAGATGCAGATGAAGTTCAAAGCATTGGAGTGCCCATATCAGGACAAAGGAGATCAGGAATTGGGAGAAGCGAAAAGGTCAAAACTGAAGGACTAAGGGTGAGGATGGGGTGTTCCCATAGTTGTTCAAGTTCAGAGAATGGAAATTCTTGGTGAGTTGGGGCTCTGGGTCCAGGGAAGACAAAGTCTCTGCTCCCTTCTTATCAGCTGTGTAGTCTAGATACATTATTTAACTTCTTCAAGCATCAGCTTCTTCATTTGAGAAATAGAGGGGTGATTCTGATTTCTGTCTTATCAAGAGGATTCAAACACATCATGTCTTGAAGCACTCATCACAGAACTTGGTACACAGGAAGTACCCAAAACACTGGCTGAGATTATGATTTCCAAGAAGCTGGTTATGGCTGAATGGCACCACCTAGGCATGGGAAAATCTGCATGCTTGAGCTGGGATAAAATGAACTGAGGCACACACCAACACAACTTCTAATCTGAAGGGAGTTGGAGTGGGAGTAGGTCTTTCCAGCACAAATTCCAGTCTTCTGGAATACTGATGCCTTTAGCAATCTGGAGTCCATTACTGGGGGAGTTTTCTAACCTTGCCTTATACCTTTCCCCTGTCCCAGTTCTATTTCCCCCTGTAAGGCTTGGCCTCACCCTGACACCAGTGCTCAAGTGGAATATCTGAGCACTAGATCTGGTGACAGACTGTGGTCGGTGGGCCTCGCTGGAGTGGCTGGAAGGGAGGACAGATGTTGGCGATGCTGATGGATGCAGCCTCCTGCCTTCCCTACCTCCAGGCCCACTCACTCGGGATCCATAGCGTGTCACAGATAGATTTCTCATGTCCTCTCTTCAAACTTCCTCCAATTGCCCAGCTTCCAGGGGAGGCAGGGATTTGTTGAGGTACATCCATCAAACCAGTGGAATCACTTCTGTTCATTTCTGATCAGTTTCATAAATTTGTTTTTGCCACAGTTGTCTCATTCAGAGAGTTGACAAGCTCTTCCTGAATTCATGAATTTGGGAGGAAATGAACCAAAGGGACCGAGAAGGCCAATTCTGAACTGAACTGTGGTTTGTTTAACTCCAACTTGCATTAACAATTTCAGAAGAAGGATTACAGAGCTGTGAAAAGGACCAGCATATTGTTGAACTGGAACACCTGCACTAGGCATTAACCATTTCAAAGTCTTACAGAGAAACAAGCAAATATACAGCCAGGGACTGATATCTATTTTTCCAATTTATTTGCATGTCCATTTATTCACAAAGTAAATTGACAAATTTCATTCATCCATTGAGCAGATATTTATGGTGATCTGTTATATACTAGATGCTGTTCTATAATAGAGACTTGCAGTGCCTGAGTAAAAAATACAGACAAAGCTTCTTCCCTTCAATTGGATTGGAATATAAGCAGAGTGAACATTTGTGATTAAGGAAAGGAAAAGTGTGTGTGTGTGTGTGTGTGTGTGTGTGTGTCCAGTTGTCTGAATTCTCAGATGTCCTCACCAATTTTTTATCTTTTTCAGAAATTAACACCACTCTAGATCCTTTCTGACATGGCATATTGGACTCTGCAGTGCCTGGTTGGGGGAAGTCAAGAGTTGGTGACAAATTCAGAAATTTTTGGAAATACAGTCATGAGTTCTATAGAATCCTAGTTCTATTATCTACTAACAGTGTGACTAGAAGCAAGTCACTTGTTTCCAAGTCTCAATTTCTTCATCTGTAAAGTGGGGGTAAAGGTGCCTACTGAACAGTAGAATTAAACGATGTAACATAATTCATGCAGCCAACCCACCACTGGCATATAGAATTTGGCAAACTCCTTCCTGACTTTAGCTATTAAAAAATTTTATGTTATTTCTTAACTGGGTAACATTTCATTATTCTGTATATACCTAGCTTATGAGGAAGGAACACAAGAGAGGAAATCCTGATTTCATATTTCTTGAATATCTACTTAGTTATTTCTGCTAAAATAGAAATACTAGCTCAGTATCAGCCAGTCTTCCCAAAGTATTTTCATGAAGTCCGAATTTCAGTGATTAACTGGCAATGTTAACATCTGACCAATAATTAAAATGCTTCATCTCTCTGTACATTTTCATTCTTAGCCAATTACTTTGATTAGCATTAAATTTAATAATATGAACATCATGCATTTGTATGCTACTTTATAATTTTTTTAAATATATTCACATATCTTTGGATCTTCACAACTACCCTGGGAATTAATCAAGACAGATATAATTATTCTAGTGCTACAGATGAAAACACTGAAACCTACAGAGGGGAAATAATGTGCCCAAGCTCCATGGAGTTAAAGACAAAGCTTAGACCAGAAATAGACTAGCCTAGGACCGTTGTTCATACCAGCTACTGACCACTAGAGATCTAGACCTTAGAATGAAGTGACCCTATCTTCTGTCTGCTTCCAATTTTTACTGAGTGTGCTAAGATCTTGCAGGCCATCAGAGTCCATATGGTTACTCTCAGAGAAGGAAAGGAAGGATTATGTGTGTGTACCATAGCAATAAATAAGATCTAACTATAGAAAGTTAAAAGACTTAAGTAAAAGAACTATAAGGAAATATAAGAAAGTAACATTAACTCTTAGGAAAGCTGTCTAAACTGAGAGAGTTCCTTGTATAATGAGGTCACCAGGAGTGAAACACCAAGCCAGGCTGGAAACTGGGCTGCCATGGGACAGGTGCCTCTTCTCCAAGATTGCTGTGAGTCAAGCCAGTGAGCTGGTGGGCGGCCTCTAACAGGGAAATTCTGATGGTCTGATAAGGAGATTCGACAATTCATGGATTACCCAAGAAGTAGAGTCAAGGTATGAGTCAAGTAGATATTTCAAAGACAGGTCACTAAATCCAAAGTTGTCAGTTCAAAAGCTGGACTAAAACTTGAAGCCAACCAAGTATTAGTAACTTGGGAAATGACTGAACGCGGAACATGTGCACGCGGTCACTTCAGTCATGTCTGACTCTTTGCGACCCTGTGGACTGTAGCCTTCCAGGCTCTGCTGTCCATGGGATTCTCCAGGCAAGAATACCAGAGTGGGTTTATCATCTTTAAGCAAATAACCAGTCATTCCCATGAGCAGACTGTTCGCATTTTAAAGGCTGAAAGACTCAGACATCAGTAGAACAGATATGACTCTTCTTGCTGTTTTCTTCAAAACAATTGTCTTAAGAGCCAGTAAAAGAATAGTTATAAAATTATAACTAAGTATATTGGTATATTATATATTCTAATATGTATTAGTATACATGAAGTAAATTAATTATGGGATTCAAAGAGCATTAATGTTTCTTTAGTGTCAAATGGACAGAAACGAGATAGATGACACAAACTCAAGTGAAAGTGAGGCACCACTTATTGAACAGATTTTTAATGCATTATCTCATTCCTGCTTCATTACGACACTGTGATAGGCCCTATTTCTATTCCCATTTTACTGATACTGAAATTTGGGGAGATTGAGTCAAACAGCTACTAAGATAAAGCAGGCTTCTACCTAAGTCTCTTCCTGGCTTTTGAAGATTATAGCCCTTCTTCCTCTGTGGTTAAGCTTAATCCTTCTCAAGAGAGCTGTTTGTGGGCTGAAAGTGTATATGCACAGGAGGATCAGAGTCCCCTGAAGGTCCATTCAGTAGAGGAAGCAGAAGATTGGAGATTCAGACACAAATATGGGCAATTTCCTAAAACTGGGACAGAAGCTGAGCATCCTGGATGAACAAAGGCCCAGGGATGAGTTCCAGGAGTGAAGGCTAGTAGCTCCAAAAGGAACCCACAGATGGAAGTCTGCTAAGATGTTGAGAATCCCCGTGCAACAAAGCAGCCTTCAGCTGATGCTTGTGTTTCCCTATTTAATTGCCAGCCCCATTTCTTAACTGGGACTTTAAAGGCTAATAAGAATCTGACCAAAATCTAAAGATGACAACAGAATGGGGTTGCAGAATGAGCCTGACCATCTCCTCTGTCTTTGGGAGGATTTTACCAAAAGCACGTGGGAGCTCAGAAAGCTGTTGGAGGTCTGGAGAATCAGGCTCAGCAAATTCTCCAAGACACCTGCTTCTTTGCATTCGTTACTCCAGGTTCGAAGTCAAGGATTGTGAGACTGGCTAGGTCCAGGTCCTGAGCTAGGATTTGGTCATGTGACTGGGCTCAGTCAATCAGACTTGCAAAGGGTTTCCTCAGACCCAGGTGTGAAAGCTGAAAACAGAAAGCAATTCTGCTTAAAGAGAATGGCATCCAGGATTCCTCTTGGGAGCTTCTTTTGGGGAAGCTGAACTCTTCTGTGATTCTAACACAGACTGGGAGTCTGGTCTCTGGACCTCTCAGATAGGATGATGGCTCAGCCTGGAGGCAGCAAGTCAATTCTCCTTTCTTAGAATCATCTTCATGTCTCTCCAAGCATTTGGCTCAGTGTCTAGGGCATTCATTTTAAACAAACTGATTCTATTTAGTAAAGGAAGGTCCCTTTATCCTTTGTTGTACTTTCTAACCCACTGGACTGTCTTGAACACGTTTAAGATGGTGAGGGTGTCAGCTGGGATGCTCTGAGAACAAAGGGATAGAGGGAGGGCTGGGGTCTAGCCTCATTTTATTATCAAACATAATCCAGGAACTATAGCTTCTTACCTGATATAGAACCTTGGTGTAATGAGAACACTGACTCTGCTATTTACTAGCTTGTGCCTTTGAATTTGCTGAGTCTCAGCTTTCCAAATGAAAATAATATTGCCTACTACATAAGATTAGCAAGATTAAATGAGATTAAATTGTTTTTCTGGCAGAAAAAAAGGTATAGCCTCTGAAAGACCCTATTTCACCCCCCAGGGTTATCATGGAACTCTATTTCTCCTTTCTCTGGCAAAGAACCAAGAAGGTTAACAGTTCATGAACTCCCTGCATTTTGGTGACAAGTCTCCACAAATCACCGAAAATGTGAGCACTAAAACTAGACTCTATAGCTTCAAATCTGGGCTGGGCCACTTACTACCCACATAGCCTTGAACAAATTACTTAAACTCTTTGTGCCTGTTTCCTCCTTTCAAAATGGTAATAATGAAAGTATCTGTGCCTTAGGGATGTCGTGAAAATATAAACAAGTTAATGTATATAAAGTGCTTAGGCCAGCCTGGCATATAGTAAGCATTCACGAAACACTAGCTAGTATTCACTCAGTAAACATTCATTGGATGTCCACTATGCCCAGGCTCTGTGTTAGGCTTTGGGGTAACAAAGATGAATTAGACCCAGCCTGGCCCTTAAGGAGATGACAGTCCCAAGAAGCAGAGCTGCATGTTCTACCTTTCCTAGAGTTCCCAAAGTTCCCTTAGCGTACTTTTCAATGACTGAGTTTTCTCTCATCTCCCCATTCTTTGGGGGATGCTCTGCTTTTCCCAAATTCTGTCTGCAAACATCTCCCAGCTGGACTCTTCAGGACCAAGTCTTTTACTTCTGCTCCTCCCTTTGAATGACAGGAACCAGGTTCCTCAGGCTATATCACTAATGATCCTGTAGGGCTTTAATCACCAGGGACTTGCTCTACCAGAAAAAGGAAAAAAAATAAATCTACGAGTATTAATCATACTAGTCTAGTGTTTAGCTCTCTAATACTAAATTGCTTAATTTCTCAAAGTTATATTTATTTTTGATTAAATTCTTTAAGTTCTGAATCTATGCAAAATACATTCCAAGAATTTTTCATCTTTTTATGTTAATCAATAGTTAAATGAACAAAATTGTTTGCAATCAAATAATCAACACGTCTCCCCCGCAAAATGTCATTTAATGGTTCTCTAGTGTTTATTTCAAAGACCATGAAACAAGTGTGTTTTAAACATATAGGACTTCAAGCTTTTCTCACAGAAAATTTCTATAAGCAAGTGAGTTCCAAAAGCAGGTTTTACTTTTCGAAGTGGATGAGCATCTGGTTTGTGGAACCCTTTGCATAGAAGTTTACACTGAAGGTCAGGTAGTGATAGGCACTCATTCTGTGTGCTAAGTTTCATTCTCCACTCTGGTGAGACTCTGGCTGCCAAGGGAAAGCTATAGCATAGGTCTCTCCATCTAAGTGGACTGGGGTACTGCTGGGTAAAGGGAGATGATCCGGTCTCTGAGCTCTTGTCGTGGCTGAGGGTAACTCCTTGATAAGCAACCTGGATAGCTGCCCACCTGTCCAGACATCAGGAGGACCGTGTGTGTATTGGAAATGGGCATCAGATTGTGGGGCACAGTGAACAGAGGCTCATCCACAGCCAAAGAACTGGGAGTGGGTGGAGACGGGACGCAGAGCCATAAAGGAGTGATGTAGATTAAGTCTGTTTTCCTAGGGAAACACCACTGGGCTGGGAAAAATACAACGGAGAACTGAAAGGAAAGGAAGGAAAAGAGGAAATATGAATTGGAGCAAGAGATGGAATAGAAGCAAAGGGAAAAAAACAGTGGAGAGGAAGACTGGGAAAGAAAGAGAGGAGAGGGAGAAAATGAGAAATAGAGGAGAGTAGTTAATGGAAAACCTAGACAGAAAAGTAGAATCTGGACAGAAGAAGGGAGAATCCGGGAGCAAGAGAGAGGGAAAGAACCCAGGGAGATACCAAGGGAGGCAGGCAATTCAGGACTCCAAGTTTCTTGAACAAGGTGTTCCACCACCTACTCTTTGATGTCCCTCACCCCACCCCCTTCTCTGGCCTCTTTGGTAAAATGGTGGGAAGTTACCCATCTTGTGGGCTTGGAGCAAAAGAATGAGAATGTGAACCTAAAGCATCAAACACAGTGCCTACCAGGACAGATGTTCTGTAAATTAAATCCATATTTTGCCACTTAATCTCAATTTCCCAAACAAATTCTTTGTTCTCTAGCAGTCAAAAGTAAAGTGAGCAGAATGAGAAATGGGTGGGAATTTAGATGAGCAAAATACCATCTTTGCCCTCTGAGAACTCAAAGTTAGAGTAGAAACAGCCGCATGCTATGGTGTGTTGAGTTCTAATACAGAATTCTACCAGGAGCTGTGGGAGTATGGAGAAGAAAGATTTGGCCACATGCAGAGGTCATGGAGAGCTCCCAGGGGAAGTGACATTTAAACTGAGGCATAGAGAAAAAGAATTTTTCCCAATGGAGAAGGGGAGGGAAGGGACTTTCACCCACAGCAAATGGCATGAACAAAGCACAGACAGGAACAAGCCAGGTGTATGCAGTGAGAAAAAAGTTAGATGGAAGGAAGGTGTTGGCATGAATATCAGCTGGAATCAGATCTTGAAGGATACTGTGTGCAAGACTGTGAAGTTGTGTTTCATTTGTGAAGACATCAGGAGCCTCCAAAGGATTTCAAATAGAAGAGTGATGCAGCTGGATGTAGAAATGATTTTGGAGCTTTGTGGATTAGAAGCAGTTACACCTGGGCTTCCCTCGTGGCTCAGATGGTAAAGCGTCTGTCTGCAATGCTGGAGACCCGGGTTCGATCCCTGGGTCAGGAAGATCCCCTGGAGAAGGAAATGGCAACCCACTCCAGTACTCTTGCCTGGAAAATCCCATGGACAGGGGAGCCTGGTAGGCTACAGTCCATGGGGTCGCAAAGAGTCAGACACGACTGAGCGACTTTACTTTATACCTGATACAGAGAGACTGGCTATTGCATTCCTCCAGAGAAGCTTGATAATGGCCTGAGAAAAAGCAGTCACAGTGGGAATGGAGAAGATATAAAAGATATGAGTGAGGTAAAATCATCAGGTACATTCATAGAAACCCCCCACAGAGGGAAGCTACAGACCCTCATGAAGCTTCCTGAGAAGCTTCTGAATGGTTGGTGGTGGTTTGCCCCAACCTTTTAATCACCAGATGATTTTACTTCCTCCAGATGATTCTTCTTTTCTTGAGATAAGACCCAAAATGAGTTTTTTTTAATTTATCAACATTTGGTTAATACTGTATTTATTAAGCCATTTATAGAAGTCACTGTATATCTTAGTTGTTTGTTTTTAGGTATGTTGCATAATTCATTAGTAGCAAGTGCTTGGAGGATGAAACTGCTACAGACGCAAGAGAAATGTGTTAGGATAAAGAATCAGATACTTCTTATAACTAGAAGTTTCTATCAGACCTCCTAGACTGGGCCTGTGAAACCAGCCATGCCTATAGAATATACCTTCATAGACGTCCCCAGCAATCCGTTTCCATTATACATACACATATGAACTTTCAGATATGGTTTTCAGGCTGGTTTGTGGTGATAATTAACACAATCAGTGTGCTCGTTCAGTCAGCACTGGGGATGTGCAGTGAGATTAGAATAGTCAAAGCGATGTGATGTTTGTCTGACAATTTCCATCTTATGGAAGAAGCAGCTTTGTTCTATGGTCTTCAAAGAAGGAACAACAGCCAGTGGGTAGACGTCCCCTGGGGACAGATTTCAGCTTAATCTCAGACTAACTGGGGAATAGGAAACCTGTCAAGTAGGGATTGGATGGTGTAGCCTGCAGAATAGGCTACACATTTATGAAGCACCTACTGCATTCCAGGTACTGTGCTAGGTCTCTCATAACCACTTTCTCTTTGAAACCTCACACCTCCTCCATGGGTTAGGGAAATGATCCCCACTTCACAGATGAGGCATCCAATGCTCACAGGGATGAACCAGGGTACCCAATCCAGGATCTAATGCCTGACAATCTGAGGAGGAGCTGATATAATAATAATAAAGTGCACAATAAGTGTAATGTGCAGTTTTTTGAATCTCTCAAAATCATCCCCCCACAACCCCAGTCCATTATAAAATGTCTTCCACGAAACTGATCCCTGGTGCCAAAAAGGTTGAAGACCACTAGATTAAATGACTCGCCCATGGTCACACAGGTAAATGATAGTTCTGGGACCCAAGTCCAACCCCTGACCCCAGCATGATGCTTCCCTGCTGAGTGTGTGGGTGACCAGTCCCTGGAATTATGCAACTCAGAGGCAGAGTCACCAAATGCCTGAGAAACTGTAGAGGTGTTCAGTTTTGGATAGGACATCAGACCTGACAAACCCACACCTTCCTCCTAACTCTGAGTATCTAATTCTCAAATGACAAAATAAAACTGAAATGAATAGACTGTGGAGACCCCAAATGCAAGGAGTGGCAACAATAACTAAGGGGAAGTTATCTGCAACATAAATGATTTTTCCCTTAAGGAAAGTGAGAGACAGCAAAAATGACAAGAGTAAGCCAACACACATTTTATAAAACATTTTTCATCACCAAAAGTTCTGTTGAAGGTATTCTTCTTGCATGTTTTCATGCTGAAACCTATTTGCAAATTATTTTCTCACTTTTTTTTCACATGAAATGTACCCTCGATTATATGACAAGAAATTATATGGTGCTAATAATTTATTTAAAACCAGATCCATGTATCACATTCATTCTGTGTTGTGAAATCAAGTAGATGCAGAAGGGGAATTTTTTTTTCTCTGAACTTTCTGACCATCTCTATTGTGGAAGAGAGAGTAATAGCAGGTATTGAGAGTGCCAATTATGTGGTGATGTACAAACCCGCTGGAGAAAAATCTATATGATATTTTAATGCTAGTCAAACAGAACGATGAAGTTTAAATTAGCTTGAAGCTACTAAAAATTCTAACTATGGCTCTGCCTTCATTGTATGGGAGGGTGAAAAATAGCTTTACAGAAAAATATATGTCTATCTTCTCTGTGATGGGCTGCCTTATGCCTCTTTCTTCTGCTGGTAGGCAAGGCTCCATTTTTGTTTGTTCATTGCTCCCTTTTCTTTCCATTTCTCCTTTTACTTCTTTTTCTCTCCCACTGACCAGTTCCCTTCCCTTCTTCAACAATCATTGTATCCTCTACTTCCTTCTGTATTAATTCACCTATCAGTTTCATAAGCTTACAGAATTCAGAGAGCTCTGATTAAAAGTTGGAGGAGGGACTTTGGAAAAAAAAATCAAATCTAACCACCTCATGGTGTAGATAGGTGGGTAGGAGAGGAGGTGGGTTTGAGAGAGGATGCAACTTGCTGAAAACCACTGAACAGTTGTGTAAGGGAGCTAGCTGTCTGATCAGGGGGTAAGTCAGAGAGGAGTTTGGATGGGAATAGGACACCAGAATTCTGACCTCCACAGACTTTGTTCATTATCAAGAAAATTCTGGTGTGATAATCGTATTTCCAAAAGAATTTTTTCTTTAAAAAAAAAAAGTAAGAGGGTATCCAAGCCTCATGCAACCCTACCAGAAGTGAGGTAGGTAGGAGCATCTCTAGTACATAGTTGATGAAACAGGTGGGATGTAGTGAATGCTGCCTGTAAATCAGGCACTTCCACATGTTATGTAATCATCAGTCAGCCCTGCCATTAAGTATTTATAACACTGTTCTATAGCCTGAGGTTCAGCAAAATTAACTAATATTCAGCTGGAGTGTGAGGTGAAATTGAGCCTTGTCAAAAAACTGTGTCCTCACGAGCTGTGGCCAAACCCTCAGGTGATGCCACATGCCCATGGAGGAGTCAGGGCTGAAGACTCGTCTTCTAGCCCAGAAACCTTTCTAGAGTGCCTCGGGAAATAAGCTCAGAGACCTCACCAAGGGACAACAATTAGCACTGAGTCATTACTGATATTTATACTCGTGACCACCAGGACAGAGCTGAGAGGTAAGGGCAGAAGAGTCAAGTTGAACTTAGAGAATATGTATTGTTCACTTGGAAAAATTGGTTGCATGAAAGAGAAAGCAGAAGAACTAGTGTTTAAAAAGCTAGCTTTGTTTTTTGTTCTATATTGTAGAGTTGTAGAAGATTTCCTCTTCTTTTTTGTCTTTTTCACAGCAAATAGCCACATTGTTCAGAAAAATCAAGCAATATAGAAAAATTCAAATAAAATGGTGGAAATCATCCAGAATGCCACCATCAGGTGGTATTCATTGATAATGATTAAGTATCTAGCTCCCTGGGCTTCCCAGGTGGCGCTAATGTTAAAGAATCTGCCAGTCAATTCAGGAGAGGTAAGAGATGCAAGTTTGATCCCCAGGTTGGGAAGACCCCCCTGGAGAAGGAAATGGCAACCCACTCCAGTATTCTTGCCTGGAAAATCCCATGGACAGAGAAGCCTGGGGTTACAGTTCATGGGGTCACAAAGAGCTGGACACAACTGAAGCGACTTAGCACACACACATACACACACATGTCTATCTCTCTAGATTTTTTTTTCTTGGCCAGGAAATATACTCATGTTTTCTTCTTTATATTTCCCTATACATTGCAAACTCTTCATACATTCTGTATATTTGTTTTATATTAAGAAATTTTAATTGGAAAAGTCATTTGAGGCTAGATGATAAAGAACTTTGGATAGCAGGGTTAGTTATGTATCTGGCATATTTATCTGTTCCTAAATTCTGTCTCCTTCCAAAAATAGTTGGAGATGAAATGATAAGACATGTAAGACCTAACTCTGTAAATGACTGGGAAACCCTGAAGAACTTTAAGCAGATGTGAAACCTGACTATATTAATAGAATACATATTAATGATTCTTCTCCCACAATGTGCTCAAAATGTAGTGCCTACACTACCAGCATGAGGGACTTATTAGAAATACAAGTTCTCAGACCCTGCCCCAGATTTAATCCAAGATTCTGGGAGTTAGGGATCCCAAAATCTAATTTTTAACAAGGCCTCTGCATGAGCCATCAAGGTGAGATAAAAAGACAGGCTGAAGTTGGGTGGGAATCATAGTTCCTCAGAAGGTATAAATGGGAGAATGGCTGTCAGAAGCCCACTCCAGCCATGCCAACATTTGGGTTTGGTTGAGCTGACAGTCCTAAACTTCTGAATTATCACAACCATGTGCATTTATGTATTACCACAGCAGGACTTAACTAATCCATTATTTTTGCATCTATGTATATCTTTCTCAGAACAAGGCAGGTTAGGTCTTCAACAAATTCATTTTAAAAATTGGGTTTGACTATTAATTGCTACGTCTAAGCACTTGCCTTCTTGTGCACACTAATATAAAATATTTAAACACCCTCCCAGCTTGTCACTCAATATCCACATGTTCTGCAAAGAGAATGTTTTTACATGTGCATGTAGTTTCTTCATTTTTTTTCAGTCCTCTAAATATGGACGTGTTGGCAGATCAATTTTAGGTCTTTCATCAGCTCTGATACGAGAGCCCTGGTTTTTTGTTTAAGTTCACTACCACAGGCCCCCTCCCCCAAGTTGAAAGATGACATTGTTCACCACAACGATTCCCCCAGGATTTTCCCACGTCATGCCTGCCAAGCCCCAATGACAAGATATAGGGGGCAGTTAGACTATTACATACTCTCCCTGCCACTTTCAATCAAGCCTAATGCAATCAGAAACACATGACTACATCAACACATCTCCTTTAATCAAATGTGATTAAGTCAGTCATTAGTTTCTCAAGACAAATAAAGGATACAAGTGCTTGTATTATAAACGTAACCGCCCCCTTTCTTAAGTGATTTGTTAGAAAGGAAGCCCCCCGAGCAAAGAACCCAAGACCTTCAGAGGTCTTTGTGTTTTTGCTGCTGGTGTTTATTATGATAAAGCATTCTGCATTTATGCACACAATTCCTCCTTCACTGTCCCCTCTCGCAAAGCCCCCATGTTGTCAAGCAGAATTTGGCTTCAGCTTGATCAGGATGGTTTCATTATCCCATTGTTACCATTATGACTTGGGCAATTAGTAGTTTATAAGTATAAATTTATGGCAATCTGTGATCCAGGCGCATTGGCAGTAGTCAGGGCATAATAAAAACCCAATCAATTTCTTTCATTTAATATGTAGGCTGTGACCCTAGTTTTGATTAGAACTCTTAGCTATTTCATCTTTAAATAAAAAAGAATGTCTGCAAGCAATTATATGGTGTGTTAATTGGATATTCCTTTTTATCTCTTATACTACTGAATGCATTGCTAACGAAATCCTTGTTTTCTCTGTCTCTTTCTCAGTATCTCTCTGCTTCCCTCTCTCTGACTCTGTTACAGTCTTTGTCTCCCTACTCTGGGTCTCTACCCCATCCCTTCCTTCTGTCTCTCCATTGTGCATCTTCACTGACCACATACAGCTTGGCTAAAATAAGCAGGGGACTTTCCACCACGCTGACTGTGTTCTATGAATCCCACTTTCCATCTAGACATTCAGACATTATGGAGCTGAGGTCACCAGACTGCCTAAGAGGTCTGGTACACAGCAGGTACTCAATAATTGGCAAATGAATGAATGAGGCCACTACATTCCCTGTGTGTCACACTGTCACTTTCTGACCCAGGATACTTTGCTGAGATCTGCTGTTTTTCCAGGGAAATATTTCCCTTACGGGTCTACACTGAGAAAGGTGGCTGTACCGGGGGAAGAGAGGATTCTAGTCCTACAGATAGGAAGCCCAAGCCCCCAGAGTCTCCACCTGCCACGCAGAGATGATGCTTCTTATCTCTATCATGTGGAATATGCCCTTTAGGGGATGATTTTGGAAGCTGGGAAGAGTCAGTATCTGTAAAGTGCGGTCTATAGCTTTTTGAGTGTTGTTTTTCTCATTTACATTTCTTTAACAAATATTTCTGTAGTGCTTGATATCCCTCAGTTATCTGCAGACCAACAGAATTCTAAACCTCTCTTCTTTATACCGCACCCACTGCCCTCCAAGACCTTGCTCAGAATCCTACGGTTTCTCTCACAAACCCTTGTCTCCTGAATTCTATGTTTTCCTCATTTTCTGCTTTACTCCTTTGCTTCTACAAAGTACATTCTGCAGAAGCATCCTGAGAGTGGACACGAGGAAGGCAATTTTTTTTGAAACCTGGTTTGTCTGAAAATACCTTTGTTCACTTGGCTTTGTCAGAATTTGAAGCTTTTTTTTTTTTTTTCTTTTTTCTCCTCAGAATTTCTAGCATCTCTCCAGCATCCCAGGCTGCTGCTAGGACACCTGAAGCCCTTCCTATTGCCGGTCCTCAGAATGTGACTTCCTTCTGCTTCTCCCATAACCCCAGGAGCTTCTAGAATCTTCTCTATCCATGAGTTCTGAAATTCCACAGTGGTGCGCCCTCGGGTTGGGCTCTTGTTCATTCCACTTCTCAACCCTCAATAAACTCTTCTAACTTGAAAACATATTTTTTAATGGTGGAAAATTTTCCTATATGATTTTTTCTGATAATTTCCTCTCCCCTGTTTTATCTGGAACTCATGTTAAGCAAGGGCTAGAAGTGTATTTCAATCTCTAATTATCATATCTTTTCTAATTTCCTAATTTCCATCTCTTTGTCTTTTCTTTTTTACTTTCTTACTTTTATCTCACAACCTTTTCATTGGATTTTTATATTATTTTTACTATATCTTTAATTTTTAAAGTTTCCTTCTTTTGTGACTACTTTTATTCATAGCCTCCTGTTCCAGAGGCAGTGGTTTCTGTTTTCTATCCAAGAAGATTGACCTGTCTGACCCCAGAGATCATGTTCTGATGATGACATTCTACCTAAAACAAAACTATATTTTCTTGGTTATCAAAGTCTATTCCTTTGAAAACCTGGAATCAATTGCAATTGCTTCCTGATGCAGATCATAGACTAAAGTATATGCTACACAAGGGCAGGGGCCATGTCTGTTCTTGGAGAAGGAAATGGCAACCCACTCCAGTATTCTTGCCTGGAAAATCCCATGGACTGAGGATATGTCTGTTCTATTTAACAATAAATACACTTAAAGTCATTCCTCATGTGAATAGGTATTCTAAAACACTTGACAAATGAATGACTGAATGGTGTAAGAACTGGAGTTCCCTAACTTCAGTAAAACAGCCAGATAAGAGGAAAATATATGCTTTCTTGTTTTTGTGTTGTCACAGCCATTCAGCATCTCTTGACATGATAAAACAATTTTTGAGAGAGTGTGGCCCCTTCCCCACATCTGCCTAATGGAAATGGAATTCTCTAAGAAATTGCAGAAGCAGGAGATACAAAGTGTTTAACAAGGCTGCCCAATGAGTTCATTTATAATATTAACAAACCAAATTCCTGAACAAGCTCAGAGGCCCTATTGGACCTGTCAGCCAGGAGAGACAGCTGTCGGTCAGAATTCATGGTGGGCACCCGCCTGCCCTGAGGGCCAGCCTGGCAAGGGGGGCTGGTGGAAGGGACTGGGTAGATAACAGAGATAAATCTAAATTCATTCGGGAAGCAGTCACACTCAATGACATATTCACTGACTTCTTCAACAGCTCATTTGATAATGTTCTCTCTGCACTATTCATTTTTCTGAAAGATGAAAGCTGGCTGAGGATCTCATCTGCTCACTGATGCAGGGAAAGGATTTGAAATTAGCGCGCGCGCGCGCGCACACACACATACACACACACACACACACACACACACAACCGAAAGGGGAAGCGTGGGGGTGGGGGGAGTAGGAAACGTTGTGATAACCAGTTTTGTGGTTGGTCCTGACCCAGGAGACCTAGCAGCCTGGTGTGAGGTCACCTTTAATTAGTAATGCATTATAATTCAACAATATGCCAATGGGCAGAGACAAGGCTCAGTGGGGAGGGGGCCATCTACCACGATAATTAATTGCTTAAAGAATGTGCTCAGCCTGGTGAGGGGCAGGTCATGTTTTGTGTGTGACTGGAGAGGAGAAAGGTTGAAGCCCAGAGCCCGGTGCTACACTCTTTCTCGTGTGTCCCATGTCTCACTGTGCCTATAGCACACACAAATCCAGGGGCATTTATCAAGTGCCAGAAGCTAGGCACCATCCAGGGCACAAGAGAAAATGAGATATGGGCTGGGTTTTCTGCTACCACCTCCTGGTAGGAAGACAATACAGAAACACGGAACCCCAATGCTTATATTTGCTGTTCTACAGTGAAGGATCTCGTTTGATAGCACCCTTTGGCCAGGAGGATCGACAACTCTTTGTTTTAATTTCATACTCTCACATGGCTTCTTAAATAAATGAATGTTTGGCAGTAGACTATGAAGCGTACACGTTTTGAAATCAGGCAAATCTGGATTTGAATCCTGACTCTTCTATTTTATAGCACTGGAACCATGAGCAATTGACTTTTATGTGTAGGGCACATGCTCCTCCTTGGTAGAAGTGAAGTCGCTCAGTCGTGTCTGACTCTTTGCGACCCTATGGACTGTAGCCTACCAGGCTCCTCAGTCCATGGAATTTTCCAGGCAAGAGTACTGGAGTGGGTTGCCATTTCCTTCTCCAGGGGATCTTAACCTAACTTATAGGATTAGATGTCAGGAGGATAGAAACCTACGGTGCAGACGCCATGGTGGTCATCCCCCTGTCCTGGCGAGCAGGGGTCTGGCTAAGAGTATGGGGAGACCCAGACGCAGGGGCAAGATATGGTAGGAGAGGTCCTCTGCCTCATTTACAGCAGTGGTGCTTGGCACTTGAGGACTCTTTTGGGGGAAAAAAAATGCACCAAATGTTCATGGCATGTATTAGTTGCTTGTTCATGCTTTGTTCAATGAATAGAATATGTTTTTCTTTGAATTCTGGGGAAATGCTCTTTAAAAGGTTCATTAATCCAAGTCAAGATAGACAGAGAGAAACCAGATATAAAAGCAAACAAGACTGAAATAGAAACAAGACAAAATTCAAGAGGCCTGAAGCAAACAGATAGGAAGTAATCCCTTAGCAATCTCTGAGCCAAAGTTTGGATGGCTGCAGCAGCCTTTTATCAGATTCCTAAAATCACTGATATGGAATAGTTTCAAGTTTTTGAAAGACCAGGCAAGGAGTCTACGCTTAGTAGGCACTCTGTAAAATGTTACTTCCTTATCCAAGTTCACTTGGCAACCCCTGAGCTGACCCAGGGGCTGTGTTTCAAACACACATGAAAAAGCCATCACTCTGTTTCCAGATAAACTACATCTACAAAGATTCTGCTTCTTCTCCTTGCCATCACTATACTATCCACTGCCAGACACAAAAGATCTTATTTACTGGTAACCACAAATTCATTACGGGACAAGAAGGAAGTATATCAGGAAAATGTTCTTTGCTTTTCAAAAGATGACCGCCTGCACTTAACAATAACACCACCAAACAGTGGTGACAGGGTGGACAGCAGAGTAGAAATAGGTTCCAGCTCTCCCACAGTGCAGGAGCCACGTCATTTCCAAAGTCATCTCTGTCTTATTCTTATAATCAGATGGCTCTTCACCTTTCACGGGAGCGATGGAGCAATCTGAGAATTGTTATTTGTATTATTATTTTTTATTGGGAACTTCTAACATCGTATCATATCTGATATGAGGACTATTAAACTTCCTATCACCAATGTTGTAATATTTGTTGCTTTCATGTTCCATTGCTTTTTCTTTTGCTAGGGGTAGTGACGTTTAAGGATCTTATTTATAAGGAACAGAAAGCTCTACACTTTCTCAGAGGTGAAGCAGTTTTCTTGTCTTTATATAGAAAGACATCATCTATAGATAAAAGCACTCACCTCTTTCTTCTGGGTGCTTGCTCCATTCTGAAGCTTATTTCAGCAAGTCACCTCTCCTATTTACACACAGCACTCGGATCAGCTCACCTGAGGCTGAGGTGACCTACAGAGCTAGTCCAGAGGGAATACTGACCAGAGTCTTCACGTTTTATTGTTCAAATTTCCAAGCAGAAAAATGTGATGGTTCAGGCCTACCTCTGAACTGCATCCTTGGTTCAGTCTTCGCCCTGTTGTGTGGGTTCAGTGGCATACTCTGGCTGCTGGGGCTCTGGGCAGAGTACTGGTTTTCAGAGATGGCACCTATAAAAAGGAAGCGGTGATTGACGATTGCTGTTTCTAGCAATGTCTTTTTTAAAATATTGATTTATTTGGCTGCATCAGGTCTTAGCTGTGGCATGTGGGATCTTGCATTGCGACCCTCAGGCCCTTCACTGCAGCACAGGGGCTTGCGCACATAGGCTCGAGAGAGCATGGGCTCAGCAGCTGCAGCTTGTCCCCGTGTCCCCGTGTCCCCTGTGCTGGAAGGTGGATTGTTAACCACTGGGTCACCAGGGAAGTCCTTCTACTAATGTCTTTTTTATTTTTACTTTTCACTCATTCAAAAGGAATATATTACTTTTTATTGTATTAGAAAGTATCTTCAAGTTTCATTTTAAGACTTTTCATCAGTGTTGAAAATGAATCATGCTGTTTTTTAAATTTTATTTTTTATTGAAGTATAGTTGATTTGCAATGTTGTGTTAATTACTGCTGTAGAGCAAAGTGACTCAGTTATACCTACATATTCTTTTTCATATTCTTTTCCAACATGGTTTATCACAGGATACTGAATATAGGTCTCTGTGGTCTATAGTAGGACCTTGTTGTTTATCCATTCTATATATGTCTATTTGCATTTGCTAATCCCTAACTCCCAATTCATCTCTCATCCACCCCCCTCCCCCTTGGCACCTACCAGTCTATTCTCTATGTTTGTGATTCTGTTTCTGTTTCATAGATAAGTTTATTTGTGTCATCTTTTAGATTCCACATGTAAGTGATATCATGTGGTATTTGTCTTTCTGACTTTGCTTAGTATGATAATCTCTACTTGTATCCATGTTGCTGCAAATAACATTATTTTGTTCTTTTTAATGGCTAAGTTATATTCCATTGTATATATTTACCATATCTCCTTTATCTACTCATCTGTTGATGGACATTGTTTCCATATCTTGGCTATGAGTCAGCACTCTTGACTCCTGCCTGTGTTACATGAAGAACTGAGTACATTTCTCCCTTTGCTTTTACGATCTTGGATTTGAGACCCTGATTATTATTGGATTACTACTGATAGTTATATATCATTTTAAAATTATCTCATTTCAATATATGTCTGTCTATATTCTATGCACTACACAAATCCATACTTCGTCGATTTTCTTTGTTCACCACTAGTTATTTTATACTGTGACATTTCAGTTCTTGAGTTCTTTACATAATGGTTCACACATGACTGAAATCTTTCCTCATAACTTAAGGTTATAAATATCACCTTACTTTACCATCACACATACTTTGTTTTTAATCAGAGAGGGTTCAAGAACAGTTTACCAACTCAGCCCTTCCTAAACCAAGAATACCCTTTTCTTACATTCCTATAGGAAAGACTACTTAATTTGCTTTAACTACTTCAGTCACAATTCTAATTCTTTTTCTTATATTCTGTAGAAGTAATTTTTTGACTATTGGAATTTAGTCGGTTTGTTTGTTTGCTTGTTTTTCCAGAAGTGTCAGTCTAGCTTGTGTTGTTTACTTCTTTTTCTGATGACTGTTTTTCTGTCTACATGCCTGTTGTACTTTGTCTACTTCTAATATTTTTTAAAAGTCACCAGCGTAAATCCAGATGTTTAATTGTTTTATTCAGTTTGCTTGGTGTACACTGGGCCCCTCTAATCTAAAAATAAATTTTGCTCCATCATGAGTAGTTTTTTCCTCTCTTGTTCTGTTTACACAGTTCTCTCCTCCCTGAATTATCATATGTATTTTGAACCTCCTGAATCTGCTTGCCATGCTCCTCCCCCAATTATTTCTTTTTCTCAGATAATTTTCTTAAATTTATCTTCTAGCTCTGTTATTCAGAATAGTTTTGTGGGTTTGTTTGCTTTGGTTTAAGCTGAAGGGCAAATGAGGCATTTCAACAGTTCAGTGAGTAACCAAAGTATTTGAAAAAGATCATGAAGATGTCAAAATTCTGAGAAGATAATAGTGAAGTTGATTATCTATGATTATTTATGAGAATCTGGCTTAAAAGAAGGCCAGAATTGGCTGAAAAAAAGGGATTTGTTGGGAGGAACAAAAAGGTTTTTTACCATATGCAGGTGTGGACATCACAATAATGAAAAACTGTCTAGGATTCAAGTACCATCTTTTGGCTGTATTGGGTGCATGAAGTGAAGTAAAAGTGTTAGTCGCTCAGTCATGTCCAACTCTTTACTACCCCATAGACTGTAACCCACCAGGCTTCTCTGTCTTTGGGATTCCCCAGGCAAGAATACTGGAGTGGGTTGCCATTTCCTTCTCCAGGGGATTGTCCCAAGTCAGGGATGGAACCCAAGTCTCTTCTGCATTGCAGGCAGATTCATTACTGCCTGAGCTACCAGGGAAGCCCACAATGGATACATATGCATTACTCAAATGTGAATTCTAAAATAAGAACCAGTTTCTGAGACCAGACTGAAAAGAATTCTGTCAAAAAAGAGAACTAATACAGTTGACCGTTGAAAACCAGGAGGGAAGGAGCACCAACCCCTGGCACAGTGGGGAATTTGCACGTAACTTCACAGTCAGCCGTCCATATCATTAAGTCCACATCCACAGCGTCAACCAACTACAGACAGTATATTACTATAGTGCAATTTTTTTAAAAAATCCATGCAGACGTGGACCCACAAAGCTCAAACCCATGTTGTTCAAGGGTCAACTCTATATTTAAAATATTCTACTTTCTGTTTAAAAGAAAACAACGTGGAGATTTTTTTTTGTCTTGTCCAAATAAATGATTCATTGATTTTTAAAAAACCACTTTGTGTCTTTAACAAGTTGCGTATCTGTCACTTTCCCATAATTTCTAGCAGTAAAGCTTGCTTTTTCTTTTTTTTTTTTTTAATCTTCTTGATCATTTTAATAGGCACATAGAAAGCAGAGGAGGGTTAGACTAATGATCTAACCATTATGTGATCTTGCAATCCCTTCTAATTTCCAGTTGCTGTTTCTAGGTATTTGCTGCCAAACTCATGGCAGAGGAGGGGGATAAGATTCCACACAGATATTAATGCTGACCAAAAAAATAACAAAGATCAGAACTGGCTTGGGTTAAAGACCTATTCAAGGAAGACAAAAACAAGGGATAAACTGAAGATAGAGACAGAAATAGGTCAGATTTGAATGAGTTTCAAAAAAGAATTGAACCATATGAAAAGGGCCTTAGGTCAGGGTCAAGGGCATACCCTATTCAGTTAGTTACTTGCTCTTCTGAGTGATCTCATGTCCTAAACAATGAGAAAAGCCCATCCTCATTTCTTTTAGCATATCGCCACAAACCTAGCCCAGGTTTCCTCAACTATAATAGGTCCCCAACTGATGATTTTACCTGCAGAGCTCCTTCTTACACGTAAGATGCAAGTTACACCCCTTCTCAGATTAAAACTGTCTTCAACTTCCCCTTGAAAGTGAAAGTATTAGTTTACTCAGTCATGTCTGACTCTTTGTGACTCCATGGACTGTAGCCCTCCCGGCTCTGTCCATGGGATTCTCCAGGCAAGAATACTGGAGTGGGTTTCCATTCTCTTCTCCAAGGGATCTTCCCAACCCAGAGACTGAAGCCGGGTTTCCTGCATTGCAGGCAGATTCTTTATCTCTGAGCCACCAGGGAAGCCCCTATCCTCAGAATATATCCAAACTCTGTATGGTCTGCCAGGCCCTGCTCTATACGGCTTCTCCATCACCACAGCCCCCATGCTGTCTGCCCCGCAATCCTGCTCTTCTTTCTTCTCCTAGATGGCCACCAACAGTCACCCTTGCCGCCAGGCCTAGTCACAACCTGTTTCCTGTGCCAGAAACACTCCCTCACCCATCTTTCTGAATACAACCTTAGCTCTTTCTTGACCTTTAACTTTTCATAAAATATACCACTTAGTTTCTCTTCATCCTGTTTATAGTGCTCCTGAGAAAATTTGCCCAAGGTGAACTAAAGACAATTAATAGTAGCAGATCGAATGGCAACCCCTAAATAAGTATGCCTTGGTGGGAAGAGCAAGAAGGATTTTACCATACGCAGGTGTGGACATCACAATAATGAACAACTGTCCAGAAACTATGAATGTTACCTTATTTGAGAAAAGTGTTTTTATAGATTTGATTAAGTTGAGGATTTGAGATCATCCTGGATTATCCAGTTGGGCCCTAAATCCAATGACAAGTGACCTTATGAGATAGATAGAAGAGGAGAAGACAGCCACACACAGAGGAAACGGCAGAGGCACAGACTGGTGTGAAGCAGCCACAAGTCAAGGAAGCTGGCAACCACCAAACCCTGGAAGAGGAGCTCATTCTTTTCTAGAACCTCTGGAGGGAGTATAATCCTAGACACACCTTTAGATTTCTGTTCCTCAAAACTCTGAAAGAATAAATTTCTGCTGTCTCAAGCCACAGTATTTGGAGTTACTTTTTATGGCAGGAATAGGAAACTAATACATGAGTCCTGGGTCAGGAGTGCGCATGGACTTGCCTTATCTGTGATGGACATTCTTTTTAAGTTTTATTTCATACTGGTCTTGAAAGGCAAAGAGCTGGAGCTCAATGTCTGACATTTTCTTCGCTCTTCACCTCTTTTAAAGGCAATCTGAGTCGAGTGCCTTGGCACTAACCTTGGATACTTATACAAGCCTATTGGGCTAATAAGATTCTTTCAACTACTACTTTCTCTCTGTCTAAACCAATAGTTCATTCTAGCCGAGTGGTTGGTATCTTATGTTTCTTAAGCTCAGCTCACTCTCCCCTCTCTCCTCTTTCTCTGACTCATCTCCACCCTTCTCACACTTCAGCAGTTTCCTTGAAATTAAAGTACACAGCCAGTGTGCCCTGTCTCAAGTAGACAGCCAAATTTCATTACCACTTGGAGCACTTTAAATCAATATTTGGGCATTTAATGATTTTGCTCATTTTATTTGAATACATTAGAGAAGTCTGATAGGCCCATTAGGGTCCCTGTGATTAACATCTTCGAATCAGCAAAAGGTGCCAATTTAAAAAAATCGGCTTGTTTCAAGCCCACCATAAAAATCTACATAATTTAGCAATTATTTTATCATTTTGAATATATATTAAAAAGTAGTTTTCAGTGTTTAATTAGAAGATATAGTCAACATATTTTAAAATGAGCTACCTCCTCTACATACTCAGAGTTGAAAGGATGAAATATTTGGAGCCAGGTCCAATTTGTAAACTGGCTTCACATCATATTTCTGCCCAAGGCACACATGACCCTCAATCATCCTACGTGCCCTTCTCATTTACAACTAATCAGATAAACTAGAA
The DNA here is from genome assembly GCF_019320065.1 of Cervus canadensis. Taxonomy (NCBI): domain Eukaryota; kingdom Metazoa; phylum Chordata; class Mammalia; order Artiodactyla; family Cervidae; genus Cervus; species Cervus canadensis. Next base: position 33,854,025 of record NC_057396.1, read on the forward strand.
TCTCCTCTATAGCCTTTGGATAGTGGCACCACAACTGATGAAGAGGATGTTTCCTCGAAACTCAGTAACTTTTTAAGACCTGTGGTACATTCTAGGAGGCCCAGGCTTAGCCATCATTCTGTTGCCTTCCTGCAAGAATTAGAGCTGAAAAGATGGATGCTACCTACCCGCTTCATCCTTCCTAGCCTTCCTCACTCAGAGCCCATAATACAGTCATATCTGTAAAATACAGGCTTACAACTAACTATAAAAAATACTGAATGACTGTCACTATAGCTGTCTGGACTTTTGCTCAAAGAGGCTTGGATAGGTCTGATTAGGACATCAATAAAGTCAGCTGACCAACTGACCAGTGGGGTGATTTGGATACAGCCTTAAGGCTAGAACCGGGCACTGACCTGGTATGATACAGATGTTGAGAACCAGAAAATATCATAAAGCAGTATAAAAGGATACCTAATGATGAAAGCAAAAGAGGAGAGTGAAAAAGTTGGCTTAAAGCTTAACATTCAGAAAACTAAGATCATGGCATCTGGTCCCATCACTTCATGGCAAATAGATGGGGAGACAGTGGAAACAGTGTCAGATTTTATTTTGGGGGGCCCCAAAATCACTGCAGATGGTGATTGCAGCCATGAAATTAAAAGATGCTTACTCCTTGGAAGGAAAGTTATGATCAACCTAGACAGCATGTTAAAAAGCAGAGAAATTACTTGGCCAACAAAGGTCCATCTGGTCAAGGCTATGGTTCTCCAGTGGTCATGTATGGATATGAGAGTTGGACTGTGAAGAAAGCTGAGCACTGAAAAATTGATGCTTTTGAACTGTGGTGTTGGAGAAGACTCTTGAGAGTCCCTTGGACTGCAAGGAGATCCAACCAGTCCATCCTAAAGGAGATCAGTCCTGGGTGTTCATTGGAAGGACTGATGCTGAAGCTGAAACTCCAGTACTTTGGCCACCTCATGTGAAGAGTTGACTCATTGGAAAAGACCCTGATGCTGGGAGGGATTGGGGGCAGGAGGAGAAGCGGACGACAGAGGATGAGATGGCTGGATGGCATCACCGACTCGACGGACACGGGTTTGAGTAAACTCCAGGAGTTGGTGATGGACAGCGAGGCCTGGTGCTGCGATTCATGGGGTCGCAGAGAGTCAGACACGACTGAGCGACTGAACTGAACTGAATTGAATCTTTAAATGCTGGCAAGAAAAGATATGGAATGGGAAATAAAAAGCCAACACTGGGCAAAACTGGGTGGAACATCAAAAAGGCTGGGGAGGAGTGGTTGCAGGGTCTGAGCCGTGCCACCTCATGGGGTAGTGGGCACAAGGGTAGATCAGTCATGCCTACTTAATGATCTGGGAGAACACAGAAGCAGACAAGGCTCACTCAGCTGATTTCATCTCAAACCCTGTTCCTCCTTCATCATTTCTACTCCTCCCCTAATTCTGTGCTATAGTTCACCCACCATACCTGGCCCTAGTTTCTTTGCCAAGCCTTTTGACTAGTTTGAAAAGCAACGCCACTTTCAAAGTTTGGATCCAGTTGCTTCTGTTATTTGATGTCTGCTCCTGAGCCTCCTGGGACCTCAGCACCTTCTAAAGTCCAACCATGATAGTATCAGCCAGGATAGTATAGAAGAGTGATGCTTTCATATAACCACTCAGGGCGACCGAGAAGCAGAAGGAACTGGGAGCTGCCATGAGGTCACCCTGAAAGGAAGAGTCAAGAACCATGATGTAGACCCAAAAGGCAGAGGGACTTCCACTAAGCAGGTGAAGCTGTGTTCTAAAGGTTTCACGTCTGACTCAGTTATTGCTGTCTGTATGCTAGTAACAGATTGAGCTAGAGAGGATTTACTATGCAAATATCACCTGGGAAAGCTACAAGCATTAACAGAGCAGCAAGGTGGTTATGATGACAGGCAAATAGCCAAGGAAACTTCTGGGAAAGAGATGAGAGACAGGGCTGAGAAGGAAGAGTTATAGAGTTCCCTCAGTAAAGAAACCTTCTAGTGTATGATGCCTCCAACTTCCCTCAACATTCAGTTCCCTCACTAGTTAACAACGCTTGCCTATCTTTGAGCAAAGGACACACCAGCCAGTGCTTACTTACCTGTACCAGGAAGACCACTTTAAACAAATGAATAAGACTGACAATTCTAAGCCTGGATAGTACCATGGACTACTGTGCAGCTACTGTGCAGACTTATCCATCTCTTCCAAAATCTATTATGCTAAACACTTTGTTTCCTAATATGAATTACAGTTTCCAAATGTCTTATGTGAATCACAGACACCAGCCTGTGAAAGTATAAAGCTGAATTCTGTTACCACCTGACTCTTCTGTTTCAATTTGGACCTCTGGATACTGAATTTATGGAGGTATGAGGAAGTCATTCTGGCTTATCCATGGCTTATCTATGATTTGACTTGAACTTTATGCTAATTAGAACAGCCTATCTTGTGGTCTATCAAACACACATATATTCAATATCAACGGAAACAATCCCCTTTTGTCAGACCAATAAAAAAAAAAAGAGAGAAGACACAAATGACGAGTGTAAGGAAATAAGGGACATAACTACAGGTACTAAAAATATAAGTTATGAAAAACTTATGTCAATAAATTTGAGAATTCAGATCAAATGAACACATTTCTTGAAAGACACATCACAGTCCTCTCAAGAAGAATTAGACCATCTGAAAACCTCTAGATCCATTAAAAATTTATATCTACAGTTAAATCCTTCTCCTTGTCTCATTCCCTCAAAAGCCCTTTAGGTTCAGACAGCTTCTCTGACAAATTCTAGCATCTAGGAATGCGAGCATTTGAGGAAATTATGCCAAGTCAATGCAAACTAGAAAAGGAAGGAATACTTTCTGACTTATTTCACTCCAATACCAAAATATGATAATGCTATTAAAAGAAAATAAACTACCAAAAAAAAAATCCTTATACACAGGGAAGTGAAAATTCTTAACAAAGCATTAACAAATGAAATCCTGTAAAAAAGGATAATGTATCATGATTAAGTGGGCTTTCCAGGTGCACAGTGGGAAAGAAACCACCTGCCAAGCAGGAGACACAAAGACGCGGGTTCTACCCCTGAGTCAGGAAGATCCCCTGGAGTAGGAAATGGCAACCCATACCAGTATTCTTGTCTGGAAAATTCCATGGACAGAGGAGCCTGGTAGGCTACAGTCCATGGGGTCTCAGAGTCAGACACGACTGAACACAGCACAGCAAGTAGGGTTTATTTTGAGAATGTGAGCTTGCTTCAGCAACTAAAAATCAATCAATATGACTTACCATATCAACAGATTCTACAATAAAAATTGTAGGATAATCTCAATGGATACATAAAAGCACTTGAGAAAATTTCATTTTTAGTTATGACAAAAAATTCTGAGTAAAATAAAAATACAGCGAGTCTTCCTCAAACTGAAAAAGGGCATCTATATAAGACCTTTAGCTAATATCATGTTTTATAATGAAAAACTTAATATTTTCCACCTAAGATAAGGTGTCTGCTTTCATCACCTTATTCAATATTGCACTGGACATCTTGGTTACTGAAATAGGCAAGAAAAATAAATAAAAACCATGTAGATTGCAAATGAAGCATAACTGTCCTCACTCATAGCTGGCATAATTACATAAAAAAATCCCAAGAAATCTTCAAAAAATTATTTGAACTAGTAAGTAACCTTAGTAAGGATATTACTAGCTCAAATATAAAAATTAGTGTCCTTTTTACAGTCTCACAAGAAATGATTAAAACTGAAATTTAAAAAATAAAATTAACAATGCTATCTATAACTGCACCAAAAACCATAACAAGGGTTAAATTTCACAAATACTTGCAAAATCTATAGAAAAAAATCCATAAAACAATGCTGAGAAATTATAGAAAACCTACCTAAGTAGGAAAATAAATATGCCATTCAATATTGTCAAAATTTCAGTTCTCCATAAATTAACTTACGGATTCAATGTAAGCCAAATCAAAAGAGATTGTTTTTAAAAACCTTGACATGCTAAATCTAAAATATGTATAGAAACACAGACTTTGGAATCAGACTGCCTGTGTTTTGAATGTTGACTTTACCACTTGCAAACTTCGGCAGATTCTGAGAGTTGTTTACCCAAAACTCCATCCTCCTTATCCTGACTTTTCTAGTTGACAGTCCATTATTTTCTTTACATGCCTACCTTTCTCTTTGGTGGCCCTATCCCTGTTTCCCAGATAAATCTTGAGTTGTAATTGCATTCGTCTTACCACTGATTGGTTTAAAGGTAAACATGTGATCCCATATAGCCTATGATATACGAGTAGGATTCTATCAGATGACTGCTGAACCGGGCTGCCTTGTTGATAAAAGGAGACATATCTCTTATTTCACTGGATATGATACGGATGAATGTGAGGCCTGGAACTATGGCTCTCATGAGATGAATCAGCTGGAGGAAGGGTGTGACAGACAGGGAGGTAGAACAAAAGGTGGAAAAGCCTGCATTATAGATGAAGATTTTTTATAGTTCTTTTGTGTATTCTTGCCACCTCTTCTTAATGTCTTCTGCTTCCATTAGTTCCATACCATTTCTGCTCCTTATTGTGCCCTTCTTTGCATGAAATATTCCCTTGGTATCTCTAATTTTCTTGAAGAGATCTCTAGTCTTTCCCATTCTATTGTTTTCCTCTATTTCTTTGCATCGATCACTGAGGGAGGCTTTCTTATCTCTCCTTGCTATTCTTTGGAACTTTGCATTCAAATGGGTATATCTTTCCTTTTCTCCTCTGCCTTTCACTTCTCTTCTTTTCACAGCTATTTGTAAGGCCTCCTCAGACAACCATTTTGCCTTCTTGCACTTCTTTTTCTTGGGGATGGTCTTGATCCCCGCCTCCCATACAATGTCATGAACATCCATCCATAGTTCTTCAGGCACTCTGTCTATCAGATCTAATCCCTTCAATCTATTTGTCACTTCCACTGTACAATCTTAAGGGATTTGATTTAGGTCATACCTGAATGGTCTCGTGGTTTTCCATACTTTCTTCAATTTAAGTCTGAATTTGGCAATAAGGAGTTCATGATCTGAGCCACAGTCAGCTCCCGGTCTTGTATTTGCTGACCGTATAGAGCTTCTCCATCTTTGGCTGCAAAAGAGATCTTCACAACCCAGATAATCACGATGGTGTGATCACTCACCTAGAGCCAGACATCCTGGAATGTGAAGTCAAGAAGGCCTTAGGAAGCATCACTATGAACAAAGCTAGTGGAGGTGATGGAATTCCAGTTGAGCTATTTCAAATCCTAAAAGATGACACGGTGAAAGTGTTGCACTCAATATGCCAGCAAATTTTGAAAACTCAGCAGTGGCCACAGGACTGGAAAAGGTCAGTTTTCATTCCAATCCCAAAGAAAGGCAATGCCAAAGAATGCTCAAACTACCACACAACTGCACTCATCTCACATGCTAGCAAAGTAATGCTCACAATTCTCCACAACAGGCTTCCACAGTAAATGAACTGTGAACTTCCAGATGTTCAACCTGGATTTAGAAAAGGCAGCAGACCCAGAGATCAAATTGCCAACATCCACTGGATCATCGAAAAAGCAACAGAGTTCCAGAAAAACATATATCTGTGCTTTATTGACTACGCCAAAGCCTTTGACTGTGTGGATCACAATAAACTGTGGAAAATTCTGAAAGAGATGGGACTACCAGACCACCTGACCTGCCTCCTGAGAAATCTGTATGCAGGTCAGGAAGCAACAGTTAGAACTGGACATGGAACAACAGACTGGTTCCAAATAGGAAAAGGAGTACGTCAAGACTATATATTGACACCCTGCTTATTTAACTTATATGCAGAGTACATCATGAGAAACGCTGGGCTGGAAGAAGCACAAGCTGGAATCAAGATTGCTGGGAGAAATATCAATAACTTCAGATATGCAGATGACACCACAGTTATGGCAGAAAGTGAAGAGGAACTAAAAACCCTCTTGATGAAAGTGAAAGAGGAGAGTGAAAAAGTTGGCTTAAAACTCAACATTCAGAAAATTAAGATCATGGCATCTGGTCCCATCACTTCATGGGAAATAGATGGGGGAACAATGGAAATAGTGACAGACTTTATTTTGGGGGGCTCCAAAATTACTGCAGATGGTGACTGCAGCCATGAAATTAAAAGATGTTTGCTCTTTGGAAGAAAAGTTATGACCAACATAGACAGCATACTAAAAGCAGAGACATTACTTTGCAAACAAAGGTCCATCTAGTCAAAGTTATGGTTTTTCCAGTAGTCATTTATGGATGTGACAGTTGGACATAAAGAAAGATGAGCACCGAAGAATTGATGCTTTTGAACTGTGTTGTTGGAGAAGACTCTTGAGAGTCCCTTGGACTGCAAGGAGACCCAACCAGTCCATCCTAAAGGAAATCAGTCCTGAATATTCATCAGAACGACTAATGTTGAAGATGAAACTCCAATACTTTGGCCACCTGATGCGAAGAACTGACTCATTTGAAAAGACCCTCATGCTGGGAAAGATTGAAGTTGGGAAAAGAAGGGGATGACAGAGGATGAGATGGTTGGATGGCATCACCAACTCAACGGACATGCGTTTGGGTAAACTCCAGGAGTTGCTGATGGACAGGGAGGCCTGGCATGCTGCAGTCCATTGGGTTGAAACAGTCAGATACAACTGAGTGACTGAACTGAACTGAACTGATAGACAAAGTTGTTAACCCGCTGAATTATGCAGTCCTCTGTAGCTGTCATTTAGAGGAACTTGATGTTTTATAAGAAAATAAATTATCCCTACTTTTTAAAAGCATCTTACTTTTGGGTTTCTGATACTTGCAGTCAGAAGCATCCTAACTGATAAAACCATGTCTTCAGATAAGTTATTACTGCTCTGTGCTTCACCTTCTTCACCTCTAAGGGATAACAGTAATACCACTTACTTCTTAGAGTTTTTAGGATGGTTAATTGAGATAATGCAAATAACTTATATAGTACAATGTCTAGTATGTACCAATACATGTTAGCTGTAATTATTATTAGTAATAGTATTATTATTATTAATAACTAATATATTGACTCTCTTCCCAGAAAATGAGGGAAACTCATGACTGAAAGAGATTTAATCCAATCACCAAATATTTATTGGCTACCTGCAGTATGTCAAACTGCATCACAACAGCTGTGAGTGAGTCCCTGTCTTCCAAAGCTCACAGGCTAAAGGGGAGTAGAGTCAAGAAAAAGGGCAATACTCCTATGTAAACAATACTTATGGTAAAAGTACTTTGCAACTTACACTTGATTTGACTTGTTAAGTATAAGGTGTCAAGATTACAAAGAGAAAGAACCTTTAACCATGGCTTGGTAGAATGTTAAATCAGTAAGACTTATAGGAAGAGATAGTATATAAACTAGGAACTTGAGAACTTGAATGAAACATCCACATGAAGGGAACCCAGTAGAGTATCTGAAAGGTGTTCTAGGCAGAGGGGGAAAAAAAATCAACAAAGGTTGGGAGACAGGAAAGAGCACATGGCATTCAGGGAACTCTAAGACAGTTCAGTGTGGCTAAAAGAGTTCAGCGTGTCAGGCTAAGAGTGGATGAGCGCTTTGAGGACACAAAGGTAGAATCTTTCTAAGCCATGAAAAAGACAAGCCCGCAGTCTCCATGGAAGGATTTCTAATTTAGAAACCAGCATAAAGTAGGTCTTAGTAATGAAAACTGTGCGGCTCCTGGTTCATGTCTCTAAATATGAATTTGACCTGTTATTTATTTAAGATGCGAAGCTCTTGCCTATAGATCAAAGACCTCAGTTTAAAAAAAACATAAAATCTGGCTCAAGTTAAGATTGGAACTTTTAAAGTGGGGCAAGTTATAAATTAACAAGTTTTCTACTGTATGCATGAATTGGAGGCTTATGCTGAATTAGGTCACAGACCTGGACCAGACTAATTGGCCTTGATAATTTGGGTCCCCAAGCTGTGACAGATATTCTGGGAAAGGCAGAGAGGGAGATTAGGGGAAATGGGCAAGTAGTAAGGTCTAGACAAGAGTAATCAAAGTTAGAAAAAATCAGTTTGGAAAGGCTATCAGAGATGCTCTGCTCAGAGTTCTCACACCTGCAACAACATGGCACTCTTTCTTCACATGTTCGAGTTTATCTTGTGCTTAGTCACTCAGTCATGTCAACTCTTGATCATAGACTGTAGCCCACCAGGCTCCTCTGTCCATGGGGATTCTCCAGGCAAGAATACTAGAGTGGGTAGCCTAACCCTCCTCCAGGGGAGTTCCTGACCCAGGAATCAAACCCAGGTCTCCCGCATTGCAGGCAGATTCTTTACTCTCTGAGCCACCAAGGAAGCCCAAGAATACTGGAGTTGGGTAGCCTACCCCTTCTCCAGGGGATCTTACCAACCCAGGAATCGAACCGGGGTCTCCTGCATTGCAGGCAGATTCTTTATCAGATAAGCTACCAGGGAAGACCTAAGTTTATCTCGGTAGGGTGCGAAAATGGCCAGAAATTCCTCCAATCAATCCCTGTATGCATGCCTTCTATGCTGTGACTTTGCAGCTTGTCGTATCAAGAGATGGAGTCTGTGTCTCCACCCCTTAAATCTCAGTTTGTCCCTCTTTCTTGTTTTGACAAATAAAATGTTGGCCAATAAGATACAAGAGATACTTGGAAAGTGTTTGCTCATTGCAGTTTGTCCTATTCTTCTGCACTTTGTAACCTTAAGATGACCATGTTAATAAACCCACACTAATCTCCTGGAGGAAAGTAGGCTATATAAGAGAGATCCAAACACCCCAGCCATCACAAGCAAAGGTGTCATAAACTGACCCCCACCTGCCTCAGTCTGATGAGTGAGCCCTGATGAGACAAGCAGAAGTACTACCCAGCTGAACTCAGTACAGATTGCTAAGAATTCTTTAGAAACATGAACTAAACAAACTGCTATTGTTTTAAGCCACTAAGCTTCAGCATGTTTTGATAAGCAGTGAAAGTGAACCAATACATCCACTAAAAATTTCAACATCAAAAACAGGTGAAATAAGACCTGATGATTGAAACAGTGATGAAGGAGATGGAGTTTAGGCCACCCTCTTCCTAAAAGCCAAGAGTACACTGCTCTCCCTCAGTAGTCACTAAAGGGGGTCTGCAGAACCACTAGATCTCTGAATAAGACTTTGCCATATTTGTTCAAGCCAATATCGATCTTATAGATTACGACCCTGAGGCCCAGGCATGATGATAATTGGCTGATGTCAATCAGTACACTGCAAATGTCTGGCCATGGTTCATAGATGAGTATCTAAAAACGAATTAGACCAAGGAGAAACTTATTTTAAGAGGGTGTAAGGTAAAAATCAATTTCAGCCATCCCTGAGAGACAAGCTTACCCAAGAACAGTCATCGCAGCATATGGTAGAGAGAAAAAATGAAGAGAAGTCAAATCCCAATGATATCACATGCGTCCAGCTGAACCTGAGCAAGACCTGCCCTTAGACTTTCCAATTATATGATGAAAAAATTCCCATTTAATGATTAAGCCAGTATGAGTTTTTTTCTGTCACTTATGACCAGGATTCCTAATTGATTCATTTATGGTGATACATTTATTCAAATTCACTTGGATGATCAGTACCCAAACTTAGACTCTATCCACTTGATTCCAACTCCTTCCTGCTCTCTCTCCAACAGGACAACACAAAATGCAACATATTCATTCCTTGTGTATCTTCTTGAAGAGAAGAGAGATATGGAAACTTTTTCACAGAAGAAGGTAAAAGTGGAGATCAAGAAGGAAGAATCTTAGAATGATGTCTCTGGAATCAGAAATACACAGAAACCTATAAGAGTGAACTGGCTATATGAGGGGATATATCAGCAGGTAGAAGGAGTAACTTGAAGCTGAGTCCAAGCAGTTAGCCTGAGCCATTGAATTACGATTCTTTAAATCTCTCTTGCCTGGGATCAGAATTGGTGTGAGTGGGAGGAAGGGGAGCTCGGCTCTTTGTGGGGATTAGGTGATCTTTGGTATAAGGAAATAGTGGCTGTATGGGACAGGAAGCCAGACTAATAATGCAAAGTAGGCAGATACATGACATGCAGAACAAGGTTACCAGACTGTGATGTCAAAACTCAGAGCAGAACCCTGTCTCTCTGACGTGAACTCACACCACAGTTGGACAAATGTATGCTCTATCTAATCATCAGAAAGTAAAAATAGGCCTTTCCTTCTTCTACTTGTTTGCAAATTGAAAGTCTAACAACTTTACCACTCAACTGCTTGATGATTAGTAGGCGGTAATTTAAACTATACACATTATGCTAAGTATCCTTATATTAATTCAGTCTGAGTGAGTTTTTATAAAATGCTTTGTTCTGCTCAATAAAGTTAATTATATGTTCTATGTTTCATAACTGAGTGTCTTGATTTTTTTAAACATAATGGCAGCTTCAATTGCATTTCCTTATAAACTCAGATGTGTAACAAAAAGCAATCCATATAAGGAAACAGAGAAGGCCATCCCCACCACCCTGACCCTCTACCCCCAGAGGTAAGGAATGTCCTATATGTTTACAGGGGCTGTCTGTACTCAGGGGACCCTGGAGCCAATGTCCTGAGCAAATAGGATCCCAGGAAACCTCTCTGATGTGGAAGGGGAAGATAAGTTCTGATCTCGGAGCTTTTAGCATAAGCACCCAGGGTTGATTCTAGTGGGCTTTGAGAACAAGAGGTCAAGAGGTGGTATTTACCCAGTACATAAGCAATTCCACAACACAGGCTGTTCTGGAAAATGTGTTTATTCATGGATCCTGTTCAGATTCTCTTGCAGAAAAGCAGGGGTGTAGGCTATATCTGGCCTGGGTCTAAGATCCCAGACAGGAACATGAAGGCGAGATATCACTTATATGAAGATTATAGAAGAAATATTAAAGTGAAAGTGAAAGTTGCTCAGTCATGTCCGACTCTTTGTGACCCCATGGACTACACAGTCCACAGAATTCTCCAGGCCAGAATACTGGCGTTGGTAGCCTTTTCCTTCTCCAGGGGATCTTCCCAACTCAGGGACTGAACCCAGGTCTTCCATGTTGCAGGCAGATTCTTTACCAGCTGAGCCACATAGCTAGCAATTATTGAACTGTTATTCTAAGCACCGTATATGCATCAACCCATTTAATCCTTTTTAATATTTCATGAAGGAGGTATTACCCACAATGTAGAGATGAGGAAAACTGAGGATGAGAGAGCTTAGGTGATTTGGGCTTAGGGCCAGGTAACTAACACAGCGAGTCAACAGGGCTGACCAGGAGTCAGCATCCTGAGGAGAGAGTGAAATCAAAACCAGGATCATTACAGAGAGAGTGGACAGAAACAGCACAGCCAAACAACCCCCATAGTTCCCTAGGGAATCACAGGGACATGGCAGGGTTAGAGGTGGAGGAAGTAGAACCCCAGTGGGTTTTCAGAGCAGATCCTCTCGCTTTGCACAGAGCACAGGTGGCTTCAGGCACATACAGAAAGGAGGCCACTAAGCAGTCAGTAGATGATGCTAAAGGACAAGAAAACATATGGCCCAGGAAATGAAAGAGGAGATACCCAAGTCGTTATCTCATTTTTATAACAGTAACCTAGTAATGTATTTTTTATTTAATCAGCACAATGTACATATTTAGTGAATTGGTTTATTTAATTAATGATGCAATCACACTCCACCCAGCACAGGATTTGGCATGTGATAAAAACTGAAGAAATATTTGCTATTTAAATAACTTTATGGGTGGCTATTACTAAAAAATAACTTATAGGTACACTGCTAGATGCAGTTTATTTTAGTAGAAAGATGATAGAACTGATGGAAGAACAGTATTCGAATATAGATTCAAACATTTTTTCTCCATGTGCTCTTGGACAAGCCATTTCACCACTCTGGGGCTCACTTTTTGCAGCAGTAAATGGGGATAATAATAACATTAAACTTACCCTCAGGCCTGTTTCTGAGATCAAGTGAGATAATGCATCTGAAAGCATTTTAGAAACTATAAAATACCATCTTCGTGTTAGGTTCCATTAACCTAATTAACCTTCCTATTTACAAATACATTGCATTTTGGCAGTTAATATTTCACTTGATTTGTCCATTGGCAATGACATTCAGAATAGAGCTACAGATCACTAGACAGGGGTGGCCGTACACAAACTACTATTTCTTTATCCAGTTGGAGTGGAAATATCCCTGGCCAGCCACTCAGAAAATTCAGGATTTTAGCCCCTAGCTCTTCCATTCAAGTGTTTTGTGATCATAACAAGTTGAGAAAATCTCTGAATCTCAACTGTCATCCCTCAAAAACACAAGTGAGAATGATATCTGCCCTATTCACTTTTTAGGGCTGTGGTAAGGAAACTAGGAGAGTAGAAAACCCAAGTGTTAAAAGGTAGAAAAAGCCATAGATGAAGCCAGTAGATAAAGCCACAAAATACTCTAGGTCAGCACTTGAAGAAGCAGGAACCAAAACAATTGGACTCAAACCCTTAATAAATGTTTTGAGCATCTCGGGGTGGTCAAATCCAATTAGGGAAATAAAGGTGCATTTCACAGAGGAGAAAGGTACCAGAAGTAATCCAAAAGTATTAGATAGTCCTCCTCACCTGACTACTAAAGCATTCTTTGTCTAGATTTAAGACACATCTGCCGACCTATGAAGTGCTGGTACCAGATTCTCCCAGGCGCATTTTCATCTGTATTTTCAGTAATCCTCTCAATAAGCCAAGGAAATCAATGTTATAGACCTATTTATGAGGGGGGAAAAGGGCTTCTCAAGTAGCTTAGTGGTAAAGAATCCACCTGCACAATGCAGGAGACACAGGAGATGTGAGTTTGATCCCTGAGTTGGGAAGATCCCCTGGAGGAGGGCATGGAAACCCACTGCAGTATTCTTGCCTGGAGAATCCCCATGGAGAGAGGAGCCTGGTGGGCTGCAGTCCATAGAGTCACAAAGAGTCGGACACAACAGAGAGACAGAGCACACATGCAAGAGAAAATGTGTGTAATGTAAATGCCACGTGTCAGGTTCACAGTCTCCAAGGTGATGGGGAAAGTTCAGAGCAGTGCCAACCTCCAAGCCTGGGAATGGACAGTGGCCAACAGCCCAGCTGGATCTCCCTCTCCAAGCCTCAGTTTACCCATCTATAACAGCAGGGGTGAGGGTCTTTTGCCTGTGACTGTAGTGGTCTGTGATTCTGAGAAAGTGGCAGCCTTGTTTCTATTCTGCTCACATGAAGGACCCTCTGAATGATTTATGACCAAAGTCTTTTATTCTCACTATCCCTCTTTGGACTTATTTTTAAGTGTTTGTCTGTTTGGTTATAGGTTCTATTGAGAGCCAACTTCATCAACCACACCTGCAAACCCATGGAAAAAGACAGACTGAATGTTCCACTCAATTCTCTTCTCCAAGGAGAAACTCCTTTTTCCTTTACCTTCTAAGGAAAAAAAAGAGAGAGAGAGAGAGGTTTTAACCACTAATCAGAACTAACGGAAGATGCACTCTGCTGTTTCTGACTACAATGACTGGAGGCAGAACCCAGGGAAGTCAATATTAGATCGATTCGTAGACAGAAGTTGGGGAAGGTGTAAAAAGCTCCCACGGTAGGTCCATTGTAGAGCCCTGTGAGGGCTGCACTTGACTGGGAAACGTTTAAATCTATTTTCTTTTGACCTCTGAGAACTCTCAAGTAAAGGCGGCAAGCAGGGGGAAGCTGTTTGCAACAGGTCTGGTGTTCTGACCTTCATTTCAAAGGGCGCAGGGTCTTTCTGAAGGAGGAGAGGGCGGATGCTTACAGTTAGTGGAAGCCATGCTGAGCAACTGGTGTCATCAGACTTCCTGGCTGAGTTCAGAGCAGGGAATTCAAGGAGACACCAAGGGGTGGCACAAAGCTGCACCGCATAGAGAGCCAGGGGAAGACAATGAGAGGTGTGGACAACCTCAACGAAAGACAGTGCCCAGACAGTGGAAGGAGCTCTTAATAGCAGATAAGGACACTTGGCTTCTCATTGCAGCTAGCTTTTAATAGGCACTCTAGTATTAACTGGTTTGCATGAACCACTTGCTCAAAACTGCTTTCTTTCCTCATATTGTTATATTTGTATCTATTAAAATATTCCATACCTATCTAAATATTCTATATCATCTAAATATTTTTATATCTATATAATTGATATAGATATGTTCTTTTTCTCTGGAAAACCTGACTGGCTGCCTCAGCCATTTGTGGGCTGAAGGCTAGAATCCTACTGAGGACTCACTGGGTGGGGATTCTCTCCTGAGAGAAGGTGGGAATCAGTTCAGTTCAGTTCAGTTTCTCAGTTGTGTCCAACTCTTTGTGACCCCATGGACTGAAGCATGCCAGGCTTGCCTGTCCATCACCAACTCCTGGAGTTTACCCAAATTCATGTTCATTGAGTTGATGATGCCATCCATCTCATCCTCTGTTGTCCCCTTCTCCTCCTGCCTTCAGTCTTTCCCAGCTTCAGGGTCTTTTTAAATGAGTCATCTCTTCACATCAGGTGGCCAAAGTACTGGTGTTTCAGCTTCAACATCAGTCCTTCCAGTGAACACCCAGGACCGATCTCCTTGCAATCCAAGGGACTCTCAAGAGTCTTCTCCAACACCACACTTCAAAAGCATCAATTCTTAAGCACTCAGCTTTCTTTACAGTCCAACTCTCACATCCATACATGACCACTGGAAAAACCATAGCCTTGACTAGATGGACCTTTGTTGGCAAAGGAATATTTCTGCTTTTTAATATGCTGTCTAGGTTGGTCATAACTTTCCCTCCAAGGAGTAAGCTTCTTTTAATTTCATGGCTGCAGTCACCATCTGCAGTGATTTTGGAGCCCAAAAAAGTAGTCTGACACTGTTTCCACATTTATTGCCATGAAGTGATGGGACCAGATGCCATGATCTTAGTTTTCTGAATTTTAAGCCAACTTTTTCACTCTCCTCTTTCACGTTCATCAAAAGGTTCTTTAGTTTTTCTTCACTTTCTGCCATAAGGGTGGTGTCATCTGCATATCTGAGGTTATTGATCTTTCTCCCAGCAATCTTGATTCCAGCTTGTGCTTCTTCCAGCCCAGCGTTTCTCATGATGTATTCTGCATAGCAGTTAAATAAGCAGGGTGACAGTATACAGCCTTGATGTATTCCTTTTCCTATTTGGAACCAGTATGTCATTCCATGTCCAATTCTAACTGTCGCTTCCTGACCTGCATACAAGTTTCTCAAGAGGCAGGTCAGGTGGTCTGGTATTCCCATCTCCTTCAGAATTTTCCAGTTTATTGTGATCCACACAGTCAAAGGCTTTGGAATAGTCAATAAAGCAGAAATAGATGTTTTTCTGGAACTCTCTTGTTTTTTTGATGATCCAGCGAATGTTGGCAATTTGATCTCTGGTTCCTCTGCCTTTTCTAAAACCAGCATGAACATTTGAAGTTCATGGTTCACATATTGTTGATACCTGGCTTGGAGAATTTTGAGCATTACCTTAATAGCATGTAAGATGAGTGCAATTGTGCAGCAGTTTGAGCATTCTTTGACAAAATGTGGTCCACTGGAGAAGGGAATGGCAAACCACTTCAGTATTCTTGCCTTGAGAACACTATAAACAGTATGAAAAAAGATGGGAATATTGGGGCACAAATGAGGATAGATATAAGGTACCTGTTTTGGTTACCCAATGTCTACCTCTGGTCAAGTGTTTCTCCCTTATGTGGTTGTTTATTAGTTAAATATCCAAGAGCACAGTCTAGTTCTAGTTCAAAGAGATTTAACCTATTTGCCTGAACACCCTTGAATTCTGGTGAGAAGACAACATTAGAACTCAATAGTAAAGGATGGGATGGCTGTGAGTCTAGTCTCCTAGGTTCCTTGAGGGACTTAGAAATGGGAAGAAACTAGATAGGATCCAGATGAGTATCTTGGGGCAGTTGTTTTCCGGACGGAAACAAGAAGAAATATGGTATAGTGGTAAAGCACTCAGCCATGTGAATATGATCCCAGTGAATCTGAGGTTCTTGATATCTTGTCACACAAAGAATTCAGTGAGAGACAAAGTTATCGGAAAGAAGTGGGTTTACTTACAAAGAAACACACTCCACAGACAGAGTGTGGGCCATCTCAGAAGATGAGAGCCTCAAAATATGGCATGGTTACTTTTTATGGGCTGGGTAATTTCATAGGCTAATGAGTGGGAGGATTATTCCAATTCTTTTGGGGAAGGGGTGGGGATTTCCAGGAATTGGGCCACAGCCCACTTTTTGACCGTTTATGACTGGCCTCAGAATTGCCATGGCACTGGTGGGTGTGTCACTTAGCATGCCAGTGTATTACAATGAGTGTTTGAGGTTCAAGGTCCACTGGAAGTCTAATCTTCCACCATCTTGAACCTAGTTGGTTCTAATCAGTTTTTGTTATGTCCTATGGCCATGTCAAACTACCGCACAATTGCACTCATCTCACACACTAGTAGTGTGATGCTCAAAATTCTCCAAGCCAGGGTTCAGCAATACATGAACCATGAACTTCCAGATGTTCAACCTGGTTTTAGAAAAGGCAGAGGAACCAGAGATCAAATATCCAACATTCGCTGGATCATCGAAAAAGCAAGAGGATTCCAGAAAAACATCTATCACTGCTTTATTGACTATGCCAAAGACTTTGACTGTGTGGATCACAATGAACTGTGGAAAATTCTGAAAGAGATGGGAATACCAGACCACCTGACCCACCTCTTGAGAAACCTGTATGCAGGTCAGGAAGCAATAGTTAGAACTGGACATGGAACAACAGACTGGTTCCAAGTAGGAAAAGGAGTACATCAAGGCTGTATATTGTCACAATGAACTGTGGAAAATTCTGAAAGAGATGGGAATACCAGACCACCTGACCCACCTCTTGAGAAACCTGTATGCAGGTCAGGAAGCAACAGTTAGAACTGGACATGGAACAACAGACTGGTTCCAAGTAGGAAAAGGAGTACATCAAGACTGTATATTGTATATTGTCACTTCTATGCAGAGTACATCATGAGAAACGCTGGGCTGGAAGAAGCACAAGCTGGAATCAAGATTGCTGGGAGAAATATCAATAACCTCAGATATGCAGATGATACCACAGTTATGGCAGAAAGTGAAGAGGAACTAAGAAGCCTCTTGATAAAAGTGAAAGAGGAGAGTGAAAAAGGTGGCTTAAAGCTCAACATTCAGAAAACTAAGATCATGGCCTCTGGTCCCATCACCTCATGGGAAATAGATGAGGAAACAGTGGAAGCAGTGTCAGACTTTATTTTTTGGGGCTCCAAAATCACTGCAGATGGTGACTGCAGCTTTGAAATTGAAAGACGCTTACTCCTTGGAAGGAAAGTTACGACCAACCTAGATAGCATATTAAAAAGCAGAGACATTACTTTGCCAACAAAGGTCCGTCTGGTCAAGGCTATGGTTTTTCCAGTGGTCATGTATGGATGTGAGAGTTGGACTGTGAAGAAAGCTGAGTGCTGAAAAATTGATGCTTTTGAACTGTGGTGTTGGAGAAGACTCTTGAGAGTCCCTTGGATGGCAAAGAGATCCAATCAGTCTATCCTAGGGGAGATCAGTCCTGGGTGTTCATTGGAAAGATTGATGCTGAAGCTGAAACACCAGTACTTTGGCCACCTCATGCAAAGAGTTGACTCACTGGAAAAGACCCTGGTGCTGGGAGGGATTGGGGGCAGGAGGAGAAGGGGATGACAGAGGATGAGATGGTTGGATGGCATCACCGATTCAATGGACATGAGTTTGAGTAAACTCCGGGAGTTGGTGATGGACAGGGAGGCCTGGCGTGCAGCAGTTCATGGGGTCGCAGAGAGTCAGACACGACTGAGCGACTGAACTGAACTGAACTGACTGATGGCCATGTCATTCTTTTAAAGGTTATGCCCTGCCCTTCCCTTCTTATTTCAGATTCAGTCAGACCTAGGTGCAAATTCCCATTCTATTCATTACTATATGAGCAAATCATGGGATTCCCAGGTGGCTTAATTAAATAAAAGGTGCTTACTCCTTGAAAGGAAAGTTATGACCAACCTAGACAGCATATTAAAAAGCAGAGACATTACTTTACCAACAAAGGTCTGTCTAGTCAAGGCTATGGTTTTTCCAGTGGTCACGTATGATTGTGAGAGTTGGACTGTGAAGAAAGCTGAGCACCGAAAAATCGATGCTTTTGAACTGTGGTGTTGGAGAAGACTCTTGAGAGTCCCTTGGACTACAAGGAGATCCAACCAGTCCATCCTAATGGAGATCAGTCCTGGGTGTTCATTGGAAGGACTGATGTTAAAGCTGAAACTCGAATACATTGGCCACCTGTTGCAAAGAGCTGACTCATTTGAAAAGACCCTGATGCTGGGAAAGATTGAGGGCAGATGGAGAAGGAGACAACAGAGGATGAGATGGTTGGATGGCATCACTGACTCAATGGACATGAGTTTGGGTAAACTCTGGGAGGTGGTGATGGACAGAGAACCCTGGCGTGCTGCAGTCCATGGGGGTTGCAAAGAGTCAGACACAACTGAGGGACTGAACTGAACTGAATACAGGTGGCTCAGTGGTAAAGAGTCCGCCTGCCAATGCAAGAGACACAGGTTCAATCCCTGGGTAGGGAATATCCCCTGGATAAGGAAATGGCAACCCACAGTGGTGTTCTTGCCTGGAGAATCTCCATGGACAGAGGAGCCTGGCAGGCTACAGTCCATGGGGTCATAAAGAGTCAGACACGACTGAGTATGCATGTACCTCAACAGTTAGGCTTCAATTTCTTCATCTCTAAAATGGATGTCTGTGAAGAAGACGTACTTTCTAGAGATTTGAAAAATGCAGAGATGAGGCATATATCTGCTTAGTCTACTATACAGCAAATGTTAGTCATTATTATCACCTCTGATGAATAAAACTTATATTTTATGGCAAGACAAGAAAAATTTTAACAAGATTTTTCTTTGCCTGTTTGGGTCTCCTCCCTTGCTTTTCATGTGGATTGTGCATCTGCATTGACCAGACCCCCTTAGGAGATAACATTCCTTCTTAATCTTGTAAAGGGTCAGGATGACTCACTACTCACTTTGTAGTGCAGATCTGAATTGTGTAAACTGTCAGTACATCCTTTGACACATAATCCTCTATCTCAAAACCTATATAGCTGTGCTTTGACCTCTATCCTCAGAGCTTTCTGAAAGACTATCTTCCAGGTTATAATCCTCAGTTTGGCTCAAATAAAATTTTCCATTTATTTTTTAGATGACTATTGATGAACTTTTTAGAACAAATAGGTTGTATGTGTGTCTATATGTGCACATATGTGTGTGTGTGTATGTCTAGAGAGAGAGACAAGAAGATTGATTCTATTATAAGAAGTTGGCTTTCATAATTATGGAGGTTGACAAGTCCTAAATCTGAAAGTTGGAGACCCAAAAGAGCCAATGGTATAAATTCTAATACTTCACAGGCTGACAGTTTCCAGAATAATAAAGAGGTGATATTTCAGTTTGAATCTGAAGTCAGAAAAAGAACCAATGTCCAAGTTAAAAGGAAGCCAGGCAGGAAGAATATTCTCTGGCTCATGGGGGGGTCATTCTTTTTGTTCTACTCGTACCTTCAACTGATTGGTTGGGGCTCATCCACATTAGGAAGGGCAATCTGTTTTACTCATGTTATCAATTTAAATGTTAACAGCACACAAAAACACCTTCACAGAAACTCCCAGGATAAAGTTAGACCAAATGTCTGAGTACAGCATCAGACAGTCTAGTTGACACATAAAATTAACCACCACACTGACTATAAACTCCTTTACTGAAATGATGGATGTACAAAGACCTTGACAAAGGTCCATATAGTCAAAGCTATGGTTTTTCCAGTAGTCATGTATGGATGGGAGAAGGCAATGGCACCCCACTCCAGTACTCCTGCCTGGAAAATCCCATGGACGGAGGAGCCTGGTAGGCTGCAGTCAATGGGGTCGCTAAGAGTCAGACACGACTGAGCAACTTCACTTTCACTTTTCACTTTCATGCACTGGAGAAGGAAATGGCAACCCACTCCAGTAGTCTTGTCTGGAGAATCCCAGGGACGGGGGAGCCTGGGGGCTGCCGTCTATGGGGTTGCACAGAGTTGGACACGACTGAAGCGACTTAGCAGCAGCAGCAGCATGTATGGATGTGACAGTTGGACCCTACAGAAGAATTGATGCTTTTGAACTGTGGTGCTGGAGAAGACTCTTGAGAGAGTCCTTTGGACTGCAAGGAGATCAAAGCAGTCAATCCTAAAGGAAATCAACCCTGAATATTCTTTGGAAGAACTGATGCTGAAGCTGAAGCTCCAACACTTTGGCTACCTGATACAAAGAGCCGATTCACTGGAAAAGCCCCTGATGCTGGGAAAGATTGAGAACTAGAGAAGAAGGGGGCAACAGAGGCTGAGCTGGTTGGATGGCATCACCAAATCAATGTACATGAGTTTGAAAAAACTCCAGGAGATAGTGAAGGACAGCGAAGCCTGGTGTGCTGCAGTACATGGGGTCGCAAAGAGTCAGACATGACTGAGCAACAGGACAACAACAAAGCAAAGACAATATCTTCAGTGTTAAAGGAAAATAACCGTGAACTTAGGTTTGTCTAAGCGTTAAAACTTTCTTTTGAAAATATAGATAAAATAGAGATTCTTATATCAATATTTGTCACCAATAGACATTTGTTTTTAAAAAATCTCTTAAAAATGTTCATATATCCTAATCAGGAAGAAGGAAAACTGTACCAGAATAAAGAGAAAAACTATCCCAGAAGGACATTTTGAAAGCCAATAAGATATGGTGATTGCTAAAAGATCCTAAAAGATGATGCTGTCAAAGTGCTGCATTCAGGCTGCTATCCAAAAGTCTACAAGCAATAAATGCTGGAGAGGGTGTGGAGAAAAGGGAACCCTCTTACACTGTTGGTGGGAATGCAAACTAGTACAGCCACTATGGAGAACAGTGTGGAGATTCCTTAAAAAACTGGAAATAGAACTGCCATATGACCCAGCAATCCCACTCTGGGCATACACACTGAGGAAACCAGATCTGAAAGAGACACGTGCACCCCAATGTTCATCGCAGCACTGTTTATAATAGCCAGGACATGGAAGCAACCTAGATGCCCATCAGCAGACGAATGGATAAGGAAGCTGTGGTACATATACACCATGGAATATTACTCAGCCATTAAAAAGAATTCATTTGAATCAGTTCTAATGAGGTGGATGAAACTGGAGCCCATTATACAGAGTGAAGTAAGCCAGAAAGAAAAACACCAATACAGTATACTAACGCATATATATGGAATTTAGAAAGATGGTAACGACATCCCTATATGCAAGACAGAAAAAGATACACAGATGTATAGAACAGACTTTTGGACTCTATGGGAGAAGGCGAGGGTGGGATGATCTGAGAGAACAGCTTGAAACATGTATATTATCAAGTGTGAAACAGATCGCCAGTCCAGGTTGGATGCATGAGACAAGTGCTCGAGGCTGGTGCACTGGGAAGACCCAGAGGGACGGGATGGGGCGGGATGTGGGAGGGGGGTTCAGGATGGGGAACACATGTAAATCCATGGCTGATTCATGTTAATGTATGGCAAAAGCCACTACAATACTGTAAAGTAATTAGCCTCCAACTAATAAAAATAATTGGGAAAAGAAAAAAAAAAGACTCTAATGCTGGGAAAGATTGAGGGCAGGAGGAGAAGGGCATAACAGGGAATGAGATGGTTGGATGGCATCATCAACTCAATGGACAGTAGTTTGAGCAAACTCCAGGAGGCAGCGAAGGGAAGGAAAGCCTGGTGTGCCGTAGTGCATGGGGCTGCAAAGAGCCCGACACGACTTAGAGACTGAACAACAACAAAAATAAGCAAATCTTTTCTATTTAAAATAATAATAATATCTAATTTGTGTTTAAAAGAGAACTAAAATACTTGACAATTAACAGAAGTGTTTCAAATTGAGTTGTTCAGTTGTTGAGTTGTTGTATTCACAACCTTGTAGATCTCCTCTCCTTGAGTAGCTTGCTTTTAATGAATAGAATATGGCAACATTGAGGCAAAGACAACTCCATGATCCCATTATAAAGATTATAACTTCTGTCTAGCTAACAAACTCTCCATCCTTTGCTGGCTTGCATACCTTGAGGAAACATGCTGCCATCTTGGAGGGGCCTGTATGGCAAGGAACTGGGAGCAATCCCACCAGTGAGTAACTGACGCCCTCATTCAACTTTCCACGAGGAATCAACTGTATGCTGTTGACAACCACAGACTGACCTTCAAAATAACCCTGGTCTGACATTGTGATAACTAACATTGTGATAACATTCACACTGTGAGAGACTGTGAAGCATGGATGTGGCAAAGCCATGCCCAGATCCTGGCTCATAGAAACTGAGATAATAAGTAGGTCTTATTTTAATTGTGGGGTTCATTTGTTACTCAGCAAAGATCCACCTTCTAGAAGCATTGTTAGATACGAAAGTATTATCATTGATCACTACTTAAGATAAAGACTTAACTCACTATGACGACATAGAAATTTTAAATGCATATGAATCTACTATTATATAATAGACTCAAGATACTAATGAAATTGGAACTTTGGGGAACTGCAGGTGCAGTGAAAAGAGAACTCGTTCAAGAATGACAAACCAGACTCTAAGTTTCAGTACATGTTTCCATATAATCTTGTGTAAACTACGTCATTTTCCTGAGCCTGAAATCCTACATTTTTGTGATTGTCCAATATATTTTGTTTCCTTTTCTAAGTTTTTTTTTTTTTTTTTTTTAGTCTACAAGTATTTACTAAATGAAATAACTTTTAAATGTTATTACAAATGCATGTGTTTCTCTTTCATTAACTAACATTGCTGTGGAAGTTCTTTGGGGCTCCTGGGCCAGTTCAAGCAAACATTCCACTTTGTTAGCTATAATACACTGAATAACAGAGCCAAGTATTATTGTAGAAAGCCAGACCAGGAGAGTTTAGTTAAAAAGAATCAAACAAGCCCCTTTGGGACATGGCCCACTCCACCCCAAGTATCACAGAAGAGCTTTGTGCAATTTGCCTCCTCCCCTCAACTTTTTAATCAATAGGTTGTCATCATGATTGAAGAACCCAAGCTAGAGGAACAGCAAGTAAAAAAGCCACATTCGTGGTAGGGCAGCATACCTCAGAGGATTTGCTTTTGGAGATGAAGTAAAAGAATCCTCTGCAGGAATTTAAAGACCATGGACGTATGATCATACAGAGGCTGATAGTACCTTGTCTCTCCCAATAGGTAAGGACATTAAATAATGCAAAAGTCAGTCCGCCAGGTATTGATTTGGGATAAAAGTTAAAAAGTCTCACCGGTGAAACAATATATTTATGTATAAAATATATATATAAAGCTACAATACAAAAAATAAATATACATTCAAAAAAAATCTATATATACATGTATTGCTTTTTCCTTCTGTTTGTAAATATACGCCCTGATTCTTTGTCTTCAGGCAGAAATTTAGCCTATTCTGCTGCAGGTAAGTCGTCTACAAATTCTAGCCTGAGGGTAGACTTTTCTACTTTGTATTTAATGCCGTTTGAAGACGCCTGAGTAGTTCTGAGTAGAACTTATGAAATTCCCAGCATCACAGAAGAGGTTTGTTTTTTCCATTTAACCCCTGAGTTCTGCCTCCTTTTCACAAATTGTCTCTATGCTGCAGGCCCTTCAGCCTAGAGTTGCCTAGGCCAGGGGAGGCCTGTCTAAATCTTGCAGGACAGCTTTTGAGTGTGGCATAATATTTTCACCACATCCAATGCCAGGTGAATGTGAAATTTGGGAATATTTGTATGAAGTCAGAGCACATTTCAAGCCCAGAAACAGAAGCTGATCCTTTATGTTCAGAACAAAAAAATAGACTATTTAATACCAACTTCTGGCATCAAGCAGGCTTATTTTCAAATCCTGGCTCAGCCACTTATTATTTAAATTTTGGTAAATTTCTTAATCTCTTGTACCCTAAGATGACTCAACTGTAAAAGGGAATGATGATAGTACCAGTTTCAGAAGCTTTCTCTGAAAAAATAAATATAAAATGTATGTAAAGTGCTGAACATAGAAGTGGGCATACAAACATTTTAATAAATTCAGGTTACTACTAATAATATAATTATCATGAAAAAGAAAAACACAAGAGTTTTATTGTGTCAGAACTCCCCATCCAGTCATAAACCAGCTAATCCAGTGCTGCATGGACCACAGAGATAAACTTCTCACTCTATTTAATAGACCAAAAACCTGAGTCTCAGAGAGGTCAAGCAAATTGCTCAAGTTCACACAGCTAAGGCCATGCATAGTCTTACAGGCAAATAGCAGGATTCATGTTAACCAAAGAAGAATCAGTAGGGATCCTGCAACATTAATTCAAATAGCTCACCCCTAAAGTTAATATATTTTTAGGACCGATAAAGCTCCTGTAATGGGGATTGCTCGGGAATCCAGATCTACTTGGCATTCTCAGAAGCGTCCTTGGGCTGCTTGAAGATTCGCAGCCTATAGCTTTTGGCAGTCCCCAAAGAGGGAGCTCTTTCCACTAACAAAATACAAAATGCAAAATTAATAAAAAGACCCTTTGAAACTGACAAATGTGCCTCAGGCAAACTATCTGCCCAGCAGCTGGTTAAAATTTAATCAGTTTTTTTTTTTTTAATTTTTTTTTTCAGGCCTGTACATCTTTTGTATGGAGCTCCCAGTCTGAGTGTGGTCAAAGTTTGTTAAACAAGAAATAATAGCCAAAGCTTTTTAATTCTGCAAATAAGCAGTGGATGCTTTAAGTGGCTGTGCAACACTGAAGAAATTAATTGCTCAGGTCTCAACAAAGCTGGATAATTCTTTAATAATTTTTGTTCTTTCTTTTAGAAAACATAAATTGGCAACTCTGTACCATACAGTGAATCTTAACAACAGTTTAGGCTTCTGAATTACACTGTGCTTTTTTCTGGGAAGTTGATCATGCCCTAAAAAAGAGAGGTAGAAGAGAGGGAGGGGAAGAATGAGAATGAATATGAGAATGAATCAACTGGCATAATGATGAGTTTTGTAAAATAAACAAACAAAAGCTCCATAAGAACTTAGTGAGGACCTACTGCTGTTCTTGTCACTCGGGCACTGGGACTAGAGGATTTTTCAACTCTTGGACAAGCAAGCGTTTTCCACCAAAAGAACAGGACTAAAAGGCCTGAATTTGTTTGTTCTACCTCCTCTTCTCCCATAAATAGGTATGCTATTAAAGACCCATATACCTAAACATCTAAGATGGAAACTGTCCACCAAGAAGTAAATCAGACAAGTCCTTGGTTGTCCAGAAACCGTAGTAACAATCACACAACTTCTTTGAAAGTGAAAGTGTTAGTTGCTCAGTTGTGTCCACTCTTTGCAATCACATGGACTATATATAACCTGCCAGGCTCCTCTGTCCATAAGGAGAGAGGAATTCCATAATTCTCCAGGAAAGAATACTGGAATGGGTAACCATTCCCTTCTCCAGGGGATCGTCCCAACCCAGGGACTAAACCCAGGTCTCCAGACAGATTCTTTACCCTCTGAACCCTCAGGGAAGCCCTTTCACTTTCCCTTTCAAGATGGAAACCGTCCACCAAGAAGAAAATTAGACAAGTCCTTGGTTGTGCAGAAACGGTAGCAACAATCACACAACTTCTTTAGTGCCTAATAAAGAAGGAGAAATGGGGGTTGGAAGAGAGAAGTTCTGGTCAATGGTGAACAAGGAGTTATTTTAGAAGTATAGCCCTACAAGAGAAGAGGGAACTTGAGTCTGAGACACCAAGGCCTTGGAACTGAATTCCTAGGGTATGACAGATGTATCTGGGGAGTGTGGAGAGTTGAGGGGAAAGAGTCAGGTTAGAATGCCCTCCAGGTGCTGCTGTGGCCTGGTTGGGGCCAATCTCTTATCCTGGAGGTACACACTTAAAGCTTTCTGAAGTGATGAGGGTTTTCCCTCTCAATACATTGAATAATTGCTATGTCAATTTAGTTGCTAAGTCATGTCTGACTCTTCTGTGACCCCATGGACTGTAGCTTGCCAGGACAGAGGAGCCAGGCTCCTGCCAGGCAGGCTCTGTCCATGGAATTTTCCAGGCAAGAATACTGGAGTGGTTTGCCATTTCTTTCTCCAGGGGATCTTCCTGACTCAGGGATTGAACCCAGGTCTCCTACATTGCAAGCGGTCTCCTACACTGCAAGCAGTCTCCTGCATTGCAGGCAGATACTTTACGGGCTGAGCCACCAGGGAAGCCCAATTGCTATAAATGCTTATCTTATCATAAGAATCCAAGTTATTTGTATGTTTTTACCCAACACTATATCCCACGCTGTCCCATTTGGGGACATGGTCTGGCACCTCTTCTAATAAGGGGAAGGATAATACCCATAATGCTCAGCTCTCAGCACTATGGGAAGCAGGCTGGTGGAGAAGGTTGTTTGTGGGCTTCAGAGCTAGGTCTATATCTCAACTTCATTCCCCATGCACCAACTGCTTGATCTTAGAAATTGACTTCACCTCTTTGAAGCTTGTTTTCTTCATTATAACTTGAAATAATAATACCTGAGTTTCAGGGTTATTGGGAAAATAAAATCAGATAGTGGTTAGAAAGTGAATGGGGCTTCCCAGGTGATGGCTCAGTGGTAAAGAATCTGCCTGCCAATGCAGGAGATGCAGCTTCAATCCCAGGTTGGGAAGACCCCCTGGGAAGACCCCCTGGCAACCCACTTTCCAGTATTCTTGCCTGGAAAATCCCATGAACAGAAGATCCTGGTGGGTCAAAGTCCATGGGGTTGCAAAGAGTTGGACATGACTTAGTAACTAAGCATGCACACATGCAGAAAATGAATAGTAGTGTATCATCTATTACTGATGAGAGTGAATGACAGCCTCTTACATGTACTTACATATACGTACTATCCATACACCCAGGAGCTCAGACAATTGCTATTCTCCTGTCAAAGTTTTGAGTTCTGCTAACTCACACACTTGCTTGTTTTCAAATTCTTGGCTGCAAATTCTTGGCTCCTACTTCATTCCTGTTCAGTGGCACTTATGGTCATTGAAAAACCCAATAAATAATTCCTGGCTTCACTCTGTGATCACTCTTTGCTTCTAAGGCCACATTTGACATAACTATGGAAAACTCAGAGAGTAAAATGACAATATAATTACTGACCATTACTTAGTGCTAAATATTAGGAAATGTTCTAATGGGTTTAGGTATTAAGCCTCAAAACAAACACATAAGATAGGTATTATTTTATCTTCATTTTGCAAATGAGGAAACAAAATAACAGAGAAGTGACTTGTCTAAGCTCACACAGCAGAGCCAGAATTTGAACCTAGGCAGCTGAGCTCCAGAAGCTTGTTTTTAAAATATGGTATATTCCAATCATTCCACAACTATAATTGATTTAAAGATAGACACATGATCCAGTTCATGATCATGGAGAGTCAGGAGCAGAATTAGAAAGAAAAATCTCCAATTACCTATTGCTATCCAATAGACATCTTAATTTTAATGTTACTAAAATGGAAAAACAAAATCAATTGCTTTGAACTTGTCATTTTCTTCCCCTCTCAATTTTGTTCTCCATATATCCTTGCCTAAAACCCACTCCTTGCCCAGTCTATTCCAATCAGTAAATGACACCAATATCTTCCCAGGTGCTGTAACAAAAAGCCCAGGGAACTCAACCAAGATGCAACATAGGAGAAACCTGAATTTCCCTCTTCCCATGGATATACCAAATATTCAAGTACTCTTGGAGCAATTCCCTTGGGGAAAAAAAGCCAGAAACTAGTTGAGTGACTCATATACATCAAGCTGGGACTCTTATACATCAAGCCATATTGAAACGGGTAGGAAAGGGTGACACATTCTCACCATAAACCCCATACCCATCATAGTGCCATACAATCAGGAAGGAACTCCCAGCTCCCCACTTCTTCCTAAGGAGGGAAGGGTTTGGACCACATATCTAGTGCCCACATATCTAGAGCCCCCAAATTACCTACATCTGAAAGCCAGTGGGGTTTATGTTCACAGGTTCTTTATGACTTTAGCAAACAAAGCAGAAGTTCTTAATTAAGAGTGTGAATACCTGCTATGGCTATCCCCCAAGAGGTATATTCAGTGATTAATCCAAGTCCATCTGACTTCCGACTTGCTTAACTAAAATTATACCATTACATATATAAATGCGTACATACATTATCTAAGTTGTCTTTGAGAAAAAGTCCTAACATGTTAACACTCATATATTGAGTAAATATTTCATATTCAAAGACTTTCGTCCTAACCTCTAATTATTTCCTAGTTGGCTGAACCAAATAACAAACAAATAACCAAAACAAATAAGAGAAATCCAACTTAGAAAGGAAGAAGTAAAATTATCTCTGTTTATAGGTGACATATTATATATAGAAAATCCTAAAGACTACACCAAAAAACTGGTAGAATAAACAATTTCAGTAAAGTTGCAAAATACAAAAATCTTTGTATTTGTAAAATATAAAAATCAGTGTCATTTCTACAGACCAACAGTGAACTATAAGAAAGAGAAATTAAGAAAACAACCCTATTTACGTTAGAATCACAAAGAATAAAACCTTAGGAATAAATTTAATCAAAGAGTAAAAGGCCTGGAAACCAAGAACCATAAAACATCAATGAAAGAAACTGTGTAAGATATAAATACAAAAAGATATTCCACATTATAGATTAAAAGAAGTAATATTGTTAAAAATGTTCACTCTACCCAAAGCAATCTACAAATTCAATGGGATCTCCCATCAAAATTCCAATGGCATTGTTTATGAAAACAGAAAAAACAACCCTACAATTTGTATGGAACCACAAAAGACCTCAAATAGCAAAGCAATCTTGGAAAAGAAGAACAAACTTGGAGACATCACACTTCTTGATTTCAAACTATATTACAAACCTATAGTAACCAAAACAACATGGCAACTGGCATAAAACAGACACAAAGATCAATGGAAGAGAATAGAAAGCCCAGAAATAAACCCACAGATTGCCAATTGATTGTGACAAAGAAGCTGAAAATATATAATGGGAAGAGGACAGTTTCTTCAATAAATGGTATTGGTAAAACTAACTGCCACAGGCAAAAAAAATGAAACAGGACCCCTGTATTATACTGCACACAAAAATCAACTCAAAATGGACTGTGGACTTGAATATAAGACCTGTAACTGTAAAACTCCTAGAATAAAATACAGGGAATGATCACCTTTGTATTGATTTTGGCAATGCTTTGTTGGACTTGACTTTGAAAGCAAGGGCTTCCCTGGTAGCTCAGCAGGTAAAGAATCCACCTGCAAAGAGGGAGACCTGGGTTTGAGCCCTGGGTTGGGAAGATCCCCTGGAGAAAAGAACAGCTACCCACTCCAGTATTCTGGCCTGAAGAATTCCTTGGACTACAGTCCATGGGGTCGCAAAGAGTTGGACATGACTGAGAAACTTTCACTAAAAAGCAAAGGCAACAAAAGCAAAAATAAATTAAAACTAAACAAAAAGGATTCTGCACAGCAAAGAAAACCACCAACAAAAGGAAAAGACAACCTATGGAATAGAAGAAAATATTTACAAATATATATTGCATAAGGAGTTAACATCCAAAATATAAATATACATGGAATTCACACAACTCAATAGAAAAAAAAAAAAAAAAAATTTAAAAACAATTCAAAAGTGGGCAGAGGATCTGAAGAGACATGTTTCTTTATAGAAGTGAAACCAAATAATATGCATATTTTGGTTTCTGTTGTACAATATTATGCTTGTGAGATTACTTCATGTTACCATGTGTTGTGGTTTACTCATTTCTATACTCTATATATCCCACTGTATGAATAAAACCACAATGTATTTATCATTTCTAGTGTTGATATACTTTTGTTTTGTTTCCAGATTTTGGCTGTTAGTGCTATAATGAATATATTTCCACATGTTTTGGAATGGAAAATCTATGCATTTCTCTCAGGTATCAGTTAAGTTCTTTTCAAAACCTTGTAAATGTCTTTCTTTTAGAATGCTGATATGCCTTTTGGAAAAAATATTGCCAGGGATTCTGAAAGGTGCTTTTATTTCTTCGTACATGTGGAGAAAGCTTAAGGATTCCGTATCACACAAGTTGTGGCTGAAGTTCAAACAGCAAGAGGTCCCCATTAGCCCACTAATCTTCATATTTACCAGAAACAGTCATCACAGTGTGAAAATTTCCACAGGGAAAGCCCAATTTTCTTGGTGTTGGGTGCCATAAGGATCAGAGACACCTATGAGGTGCTAATGATTCCTGGCCTTTAATCGTGTGAATTTAGTGATAACAAGGCTGCCAGTTTGGGGCTGTTCTGCCTAGATGGAGCTTTATCCAGACCACCCTGGCTATCTTCCAGAGTTCTAATGGTTTTTCTTATGCTTCTGTACTAGGCTGGGTTTTAAAATTCACAGGAAACACTCTCTCCTGGGCTCCCCTTTTTCACTCGCTAGGCTTTCCCCCACCTATCCTACTCCATTCACCTATTTCAGTGCCAAGAAAAGGAAAGTGTGAAATTCTACCCAGCTGGAGTTTCTCTAACTACACATATCAGATGTCATTAGATGGGGAAGTAAGTCCTTGGGGGCCAGCAAGTCTATAGAAAATTCCAAGTCTGGCATTCAAGCCTCTCTGCAATTTGGCTCCCACATCATTTTCAACATCATTTCCCATTGGTTCCAATATACCCTTTTCTGATACAATCATGCTGCTTTTTCCTTCCCTGAAAGTCTTACTACATGCCCCTCCTATTTTCTTTAAATATTTCACCTTGATTGTGTGTGTGTGTGTGTGCGTGCATGCATTTGTGAGTGAACTCCCTATTCTTGAGACACTTTGTTAGGTGTGTGGGAATAAAAAATGAGTAAAGCATGGATCTACTTTCAAGACACTTTTATTTTGACGAGGGAGTAGGAGAGCAGTATTGGATACAAGCACTCCCTGTAACTGGGAAGGGAGGCACCTAGGCAATACAAGGATGACTGCTGAACACTTGTCTACCAGAACTTTCTAACCAGAAAACTCTGGTAGACACGAAGGACTACATAATTTGGAGGGTGCAGTGCAAAGTGAAAATATGGGACTCTTTATTAAAAATGTACTAAGAATTTAAAGGTGAAAATAACAGAGCATTAAACCAAGAAGAAGGTCGTGTGCCACTGCCCAGTTGCCCAAGAAGCCATCTCTCTGATAGAGACTGTATCAGGAAGATGAAATCAAGAGAAAACTTCATGCATCTTCCTGTCTCCAGAGGAGATTTAGACAATCAGTCAAAATTGGGACTGAATTAGTGATGAGTAAATAGAAAACTAAGCAAACAACAAGAACAAAATAAGACAACTGTTCCTTCTAGACAAAAAAAGAAGTTGGGAAGAAATAGAAAAGTAATTGTTTATTTCCTTGGCTCAGTTGTAAATATGGTTTGCATAGTATATTAGCCAGCATTCTACAGAGAAACAGAACCAGTGGGAGAACCAATAGGTATACCTACATCTATTTATACTTATATAAACAGAACCAGTCGGCGTAACTGTATCTATTTATAATAGATGTAGATAGACACATGCATGCACACCAAGTGGCTTCAGTCGTGTCTGACCCTTTGTGACCCCATGGATCGTGGCCCTCCAGGCTCCTCTGTCCATGGGATTTTCCAGGCAAGAATACTGGAGTGGGCTGCAGTGCAGTGGGAAGATCCTCCAGGGGATCTTCCCAACCCAGGGATCTAACTGGCATCTCTTATGTCTCCTGCACTGGCAGGTGGGTTCTTTACCACGAGCACCCCCTGGGAAGCCCACAGATATGCATGTACATATACATATAACAGAAGCAGAGAGAGGCTGATTGCAAGGAATTGGCTCACATGACTGAGGGGCTTGGCAAGTCCACAATCAGCAGGGCAGGCCAGCAGGCTGGAGACCCAACAAAGAGGTGAAGCTGCAGTCTGAGTTCAAAGGCAGCCTGGAGACAGAAATCCCTTCTCCTTAGGGGACATCAGTCTTTTATTCTTAAGACCCTCAAGTGGTCAGATGAGGTTCAACCACATCAGGGATGGCATATGTTTTACTCAAAGTCTACTTATTTAAATGCCTGTTTCATCTTTAAAAATGCCTGTTCAGTGACATCTGGACTTGTGTTTACCAAAGATAAGGGTATTATACCCTAGCCATGCATGCATGCATGCATGCTCAGTTGCTAAGTTGTGTCTGACTCTTTGCAACCCCATGGACTGTTGCCTGCCAGGCTCCTCAGTCCATGGGATTTCCCAGGCAAGAATACGGAAGTGGGTTGCCATTTCCTTCTCAAGGGGATCTTCCTGACCCAGGGATCAAACTCGCGTCTCTTATGTCTCCTACATTGGCAGGTGGATTCTTTACCACTGAGTCACCTAGGAAGCCCGCACCCTAGTCAAGTTGATACAAAAAATTCACTGTCATACATAGTCATAGAATTTTAAACACAAGATATTTATCTAACCAAAGTCATGATAAGCTATTTTGGAAGGATGGGGAGGGCAGGAGGTAGGTATGACTGTGTGTATAGTGGCGGGACTCGGGGAGAAAGAAAGGTAAATCTCACCTTCCACCCAGCACAGGGATAATGACAAAACTGGCTGATCAAGAGGAGGCAATACAGCCATGTTTTTTAGAGGAAGGGAAGTCAACGCCAACATGATGAGCTAAAAGAGGTGAAAGGGTTGCCTCTGGAGAGGTGGGGGAAACAATAGGAAGGTATGAGAAAACACTCTTTTACATAACACACCATGCAGACATATTTGGCTTTTTAAAGAATGTGCATGTATAACTTTGATTTTAAAATATAAACACTTAAAGAAAGGAAAAAGAAGAAAAGGTATCCACAGGAGACAAACAATAACAACTAAAACATAAAACAATGGGAATCAATGAAGGGCTAACATACAGTGAGGCTTATCTGATGAGAATAAAGACAGGCCCACTGAGGATTGAAGACTGGGAAGTTTCCTTTAAGTAGGACTCGCTTCAGCCAAATTAAGAATTTTCATGGAGAACATGCTTGAGAAAGGCATTGCAGGCAGATGTCTTACATCCTACTTCCTGAAAGTGCCATTTTGCTCTTGCACAGAAGCTTACTGACGGCCCCGCTCAAACCTCCCCTCATCCTTGACATCTTCCTACATCGTCCTAGAAAGCTGATACTTCCTTTCTCATAATGCCTACTGCATATGAAGTTCATACAACCTCCTCCGGATTGTGTAGTAAGTGTATCTTTCCTTAACAAGATCCCAAGTACTCTGATATCAGAGTCCTGTCTGATGTTAATAATATCCATTTAGTTATCACCTACTTCTGTCTGGTCCCAGGCTAAGTACTCTGAATCTGTGACACTTTAATCTACAGCTGCCCTGGGAGGTCAGTGTTATAATGATCTCCGCCTTTGGAAAAAGAAAATTGAGGCTGAGAGAGTTGACTTAATGTGCTAGCTAGGAATCACAATCAGATCTTTCTTTCTCCAAAGTCCATGTTTTTAACCTCTTTGTTATGTTCTTTTCCACTACCTCAGACTGCCTGTTTTATCAACATGTGCTTAGGACAGTATCAAGCACGTAGTAGGTGTGTGGAATATGTTGGTTGATTGAAAGAGAGAGAGTGCAGCATTTGGAAGGTATCCTGCTGCACCCGTGCAGAAACACAGGAAGTTAAATTTCCGTAACCAAGCTAAGCTGTCATGGCTACAGAACATAGCTCTTCTGACCCTGCATAGGTATCTAATGACAGCTCACTGTGTGTAAACAGATGTCAGGTTTAAATCAATCTTGCCTCCTGACACCTTACTTAAAAACAGTAATTACATGCTCATTTTTGAATATGCAACCCTAGGTAAATTATCTATCTCCACCTTCCTCACCAAGTTTTAATTTTTTAATATCAATTAAGTTTTTTTTTAAGGCACTCCCAGCAGGAGACACACACACAGTGAGGCCAAAACAAAAGAGTGAGCATCTGCAGAAAGTGGAAGAGAATGGAGGGTAGTGAGGCAGCCCCAACTGCAGCAGCAGAGCAGGGTGACGTGAAGAGCAGATACCACACAGGCAAGCACAAGGGTCATGGGCAGAGGACGAGGACTCACGGGGCTCAAGGTTGGGCATCCAGGCCTGGTCAGATGCAGCAACACTGGCAGGTCCAGCAGGGAAAGGCACGACACCACGCAGAGAACCCAAGGGGGATCCGCTCCGTCATACTCTGAGCTCTGCAGACTTACAGACTGTGGGCCTGCCCATCTGAGACTCCTTAGTACCCCATGCCTGAGACAGGGACCCATCCCCAACGTCAGTGGCACCTCCTCTTCCACCTTCCACCAACAGATACCACTGCAGGAGGCAGACATTCCCTGGTTGCCCAGAAGAGAGCAAAGGCTTTTCATTGCATCTCAATTCTTAGCTGTGGGATCACAGGCAAACACTTAAGCTCTCTGAATGAGAGAAGATTAATTTTGGAGCCTGAGAGGTTGTGTTTTCACTCAACACTGTGTAACTTTAAGCAAGTTACTTTACATTTCTAAGCTTCAGTTTCTTCAGCTGTAAAACTGACATATTAACGGTTCCTATCTCATAGAGATATTGGGGAGAGTAAATGTTAGGCATGTAAATCTCTTACAATATAGTCTACTATTTAGAAAGTATAATTTTCATTCTTTAGGACTTTAATGGGTATAAAATTAACAAGGATGCATTTGAAGTACCAGGTTCCTCCTCCTTTCTATAAGTGTGTGTGTGATCAGTCATGTCCGACTCTTTGTGACCCCATAGACTGTAACCTACCAGGCTCCTCTGTCCATGGGATTCCCAGGCAAGAATATTGGAGGGGATTGCCATTTCCTACTCCAGGTTCTATAGGTATGTTAGCATTTAAACATGGATTCCATGGGCCTACTTTGAGTTCTGTTAGATGGACAGTCCTGGTTGGGAGGAGGAGTACCTAATCTTGGCATCAGTGTTGTATCATTGGCAAAGAGAGCCAAAATGGAAGGAAGGGACCCTAACAGACAGAAATGCAATGGGACAGGCTAACTAATGATAGGATGAGATAGATCTGAGTGAGAACAAGGGCACACTCTCAACCTGAAGACAAAACATTACAGAAAATGAAGAGACTATTATCCAGTTATACTCAAATCACAGCAAATGTGACTCCATCTCTGCCTTCCCAAATCACACCAATCCAGAGTGGATAGAGGGAGGGACTCCTGCTATCCCAGCCATGGTTAGCTTACTAAAAGCCTAAGCTAGGAGATGTGCAGGTGCCTCAAGAGGCAACCTCTCACCTCTGCCTGGTCTTGTGGATCACCCTGCACCACTGCCTAGGTACCAGCACTGGCACTGCTTGTCTTAGGTCTGAACTACTTGCTAAGACCTAGACCACCTTTCTCCTTTTTAGTTTATGCTGCTCCACATCTTCCTAGCTTCTGACCTGCTCCCATTTTCAGACCTAGTTCATCTTCCAAACAGGGCTTTGCACTGGTTCAGGGGCTACAAGTTGGTTTCTCCAACCTATACAATTGCCAGGGCCCCCTCTCTCTATTGCCACATCTGCCCTGGTAAGGAACTTCTCTTGTGTCCTCCAAGGTTTTGTATCTGCTTCTCAGTATCCCTGGGGGGTCACAGGGTCTCCAGCTCCAAGAGTGAGTCCTCCCTGTACTTCAGATGCATTTTAAACTCTAAAATGCCTCTAAATGATGGGAGATATTGTTCTGCTCCTCAGAGCAACATAGCCATTTCTTGAGGTCCAGGATTATTTTTGTTTAATGCTTGCTTTTTTGTTGTTTTGTTTACTCAGGACAGAAGCCCCAAGTCATGAATTTAACAGGAAAAAAAAAGTGCTGTGGAAACTCAAAGAAATTAAGTGTAGGAGTAAGCTCAAAAAGACTCATGTCTGAAGACTCAGAGACCCCAATGTCTGACCTGGAAGTACCCCATAGGTCCATCTTTCTAATCTCCTAATTATATAGAAAGGGGTTGTGGTCACTGGGGACCAAAAACCCCCAAGTGCAGTGGGATACATCTAGGATTACCTCTCAGAATCCATTTTCCTCACCCACTACAATCTCATCATATGTGTCCCATTTGACCTGGTAGATTTTAGCCAAAAGGACACATCCATTGGCCTCTAGGAGCAAACCAGTCTCTCCCACAGAGTGTACAGCACTCATCAGGAATCTCTGCTGGTCCTCAGGCTGCCTCTCACTCCAATCCAGGTCCATCAGTTGAGTAAGTCACAGCTCTAACTACTTGGCCCTTTGAACTTGGATTTTGTTCATTATTTGGCTTCTCTTCCAGTATTCTGCAATAGTTCCTTAAGTAGGATGTCTCTCCTTGAACTCCCTGGGACTCACACCTTTAACCTGATCCACTGATAAGTGTCCAGTCTGGGCCCACCTGCTTCCTCAAAAAGGGGACATCTTAATACTCCTTTAAACAATGCTCCACAACTATTTGCCAATAGCACCTTTATCTGCAGGCTAACAGTAGCAGTAAAGACTCTGAGCAGGAGGATGGGACAATGACCAGAGCCACACTTTATTTGAATCTATAGCTGTCAAGGTATGGAAAGTGCCTCATCAGTGTCTGGAGGCTTGTATTTTTCTCCTCCTTCACTCTTTAAATGCCTCTAAATATCCAGGATGAGTAAACTGCTTAAAGAATTTTCAGTAAAGTAGAAGTTGCTTTGCAGATGTCCTCTAAGAGATGAGGTGTCCAGGATTCTCCCAGACAAGTACAGGATGTCTTCCAAGTACTGAAGGGACAGGTTTATAAACACCAGCTCCAGTACCTTGCAAGGGACTCAGGCCCAGAGCCAGGCTTCTCCACCCTATGATGAGAAAACCATTATCACTTCATAAGCCTTCTCCCTGTGCCTCCCTGAAAACAACTGCCTGAATGCAGTACTTTGGCCAGGCAACCCCAGCCCCCCTCCCTCCCACAGTCCTGGACAGAAATGAGAGAGAAGCTGCTAAAATCTTTCTGAGGGGGTCAGGTAACTGATATCTGCTCTGGGAGCCATTTTCTTTCTCCCCACCTTCACAAGGCTGCAACGCCATGGCCTGGGGCTTTCCTCAGAAAGCCACCCTGGGGCCTGGGAGGAGAAGGTACAGTGGCCCCTATTGTTCCTTCCTGGCAAAGAAGGTTCCTGATGAAGTGTATGAGGTCAGGGATGCAGAGGCAAGGCATCTCCAAGAGGGTTTTTGTTCCAGTTCAATTTTGCTTTCAGAAAAGGCTACTTAAAGATTTGGCAAATAGCAAGGTGTCCAGTATTCATGCCTGGAGAAATCTACGGACAGAGGAGCCTGGCGGGCTACAGTCCATGGGGTCGCAAAGAGTCAGACACGACTGAAGTGGCTTAGCACACACACATGCACACACAAGTTGTCCTGAGACCAGAGCAAACACAGATACGCATGTACTCAACAGCATCCTCTTCATGTCTCTGTCACCTCTCTGATTTATTCGGGAACTGCCACTGTAACAGGGATTCAGCTGGGCCCGGAGGAGCCAGCACATTGTATCCAGCTGCCCTCTGGCTGCATCCCTCCAGCACCTGAGACAGTAGGAGCACAAAGCCTGTCCCTCCCCGACAGCTGATCCTCCAAAAGAACTTCAACTGCCAGTATCTGAGACAGCCTGCCGCACAATGTTTTTATTCATTTATTCATTTAGCACTTGTTTATTGAGCCCAGCAGTTGGACTTGTGAAGAGCAAATGAGATAGTGATTGAGCTAGATAAGCACAAGATCTACTTACAGAAACTTTTTAGATACAGATGTATTATTTTAGAATAATAATCACAGTAACATTTAAGAGTTGCCTTATGCTTGAAAATTAAAAATCATTCTTTCAGAGCTGAAAGGGGCTTCATGTACTACCTAACGTCCTTTCGAAGCCTCATTTTTGGCCACATGGTCCAGCATGTGGGATCTTAGCTCCCTGACCAGGGATCAAACTCATGCCCTCTGCAGTGTGGAGTCTTAACCACTGGACCTCCAGGAAAATCCTAAAGCCTCATTTTTAAATGGTAGGAGCTCAGATCCAAAAAGATTGGCATTTACACTGCTAACTAATGGCTTACCAGGAACAATGCCAAGTCCTTCAGTCTCTCATTCCAATGGCAGAACTTGGACATACCAGAATTAATTCACTGACCACCAGCCTCACAGTTTAAAGGTAAGCCTTTCCTTACCACACACCTACCTATCTTCCTATTCCATGATTCCTACTATGCCACAGGTGCAACCTTTGGGTTATGCTGTCTAGTCTTTGCCTGTTTCTCAAAGAGCAGCAGTTTTTTGCCTCATAGACATATGTGTTTGTTGGCACCCAATCCTTTTATGTTCCCAACCAGGTCATTCTTGACCTATCTGCTGGGAATGCCTGTCTCCCCAAATACGGACTCTGTCCAGTGACTGCACCCCATAAGGAGGAAGAGATAGTTCTTCCTTCTCATCTTACTTCACTACACATTCTTACTGCACATCTTACTGCACCACGCATTCCTAATGGGGTGAGATCATCCTTCTTCTGAACATTTTATGATTTTACAGTTAAAATGGTATACGGTTTGGACCCTGTGCCTAATCTTTCTTGTAAGTAGTTTTTCCCCAAACACTCAAAACCTCACATAGATGAGGTGTGTGTCCAGGGAGTTGTTCTGTTGGTTCGACATATGAATGAAGCAGAGAAGTGAGATGTGTGAGGTGAGATCACATGTGGAATCCAGACAAGAATATCTGGGTAAGTATGAAGGCTGTGATTGACTCTGCTCTGTGTTTAGGACTCCTGTCCCTCTGTTCCCTACCACCTCATACACTGGCCTCACCAGCAGCCTTCTGAATTGCTACCATCATTTCCTTGCTCAGCTCACTACTTTAAGCTGTCCCACTCTAATTCATCCTGTACACTGCTGCCATAAGCTGGACTGTGCTCAACTATGTTATTGAAAGGCAACATTTAAGTTAGAAATAAAAAAAGTAGATCATTGTGTAATCCTAACACTCTATGCAACTCTACATAGTGGAGTGAGGGGCATAGATCAGGCCTCCATAGGAGACTAGGCTTGAGAAGCAACCTCCAGGGACATCTAGAGAAAGATCAGCCTAGGGCACAGCCTCAAACACATGTGAGTACTAATGAATACATTCTTGGCCTTGGGTCCAGTGTGGGTTTATTTCAGGAAGGGGCTCGACATTGCTGCTCCAGGACTCAGCAGAGAGGCCGAGAGTCTGCTCCTTCCCTCAGGCTCTCACCTAAGTTGTCTATCATGTGAAGGACGGACAGCCCTGTAGACTCGGCACCCCTGTGTGAGGAGCAATCTAAACATGATAATGGTGGGCAGTGGCTTCCCGCTGCCTTCTAAACAGAGTTCAAGCCACGTGGAAGGCCTTCTCCAATCAGCCCTACAGACCCGAAGCTGCCATCATGTACCTCCTGCTCTAGTGAATGTGAATTTCCAGTCTCCCTGCCTCTCTAGCGTTTCGCTCCATCATGCCCTGCTCAAGTTGTTCCCTCTGTGTGACACGTCCATGCCCCAGTGTTCACAGGTCTAACATCTCCTGCTCCAGAGCCACTGCGACTGAAAGGACCCCTCTCCATCGCTCAGCATTTACTCCTCTATTATAATGACCCAGCCATTTCTGGTATTCCAGGTGTATTCTTCTCAACTCATAGACTGCCCTGCACTCCTTGAAAGTAAATTTTAGGCCTCATTAAATTTAGAACACCTAAAGTCTCATGCTCAGACCCTTAAACTGTCATTAATTTGGCCTCTACCCTGTAACTGTCCTACAAGCTCTCAACTGACCTCCACCCTCTGACTTGCCAATGCCTTATCATTTCCTCCACCCCCTGACGTGCTCTGTGCTCTGATCTGACATCTGCCCCCTAACTCTGGTGCACTCTTATCTAACCACTAGCCTCTGGCTTTGTGCTTCTCTGTGGCTTCTAAGCAGCCTCTGTCTCAGGGCCCTCTATCCTCACTTGTACAGGCTTAGAGCTGTGAGATCCTAATGTCTAGGAGTCTGGCTCTCATGCTCCAGCCACCTGACCCTGGGCAAGTCACTTAACCTCCAATGGCCTAATTGTCTTCATCTCTAAAAAGAGCAAGTTAACCCAGCTGATCTCTGCGCTCCTTCTCAACACTCAACATTTTCTGGTTCTAAAATCCAAGTGGTATGTGTGTTAATCTTCTATATACACACATTTACACTATCATTATATTTATATTAAAGGGGGCATGCAACAAAAGGCAAGCAGCAGTTCTAATAGATTTTCCTGACCTCCCTGTTCCAATGGGCCCTTTCCTTAGGGAGCGCTTGTTTTTCCCGCAGTCTTTGAACCTCTCACAGGCCTGCTCATTATTTTGTTGTCTGAAGTTGGGCAGGAACATTTCTGTGATTAATTAAGCAAAAGGCCCTGGTACTAGTTGTGCAAGAACCATCAGATAATCACGCCTTTGGGGTGCTCACCAGGCCTGGGGAGCGGCCAGGCTGGGGTCCTCAGAGGGTTGATTAACTCTGGGAATCTCAGGCCTGCCCTAGACATGTAGTTGCCAGAGACACCGTCCTACTTTATAGAAACAGTCAAAGGCTCGCTGTGCAGG
Organism: Cervus canadensis; assembly: GCF_019320065.1. Classification (NCBI taxonomy): domain Eukaryota; kingdom Metazoa; phylum Chordata; class Mammalia; order Artiodactyla; family Cervidae; genus Cervus; species Cervus canadensis. The sequence continues at coordinate 33,894,920 of NC_057396.1, forward strand.
GTGATGCAGGCAGTGGAGAGTCAGAGCCTCAAGTTCCGCTACTGTGAGGGGCCCAGTGGCCGAACTTGGAGATTAGTGAAACGAAGTTTAAAACAAGGACTTTCAAGCTTTTCCTGAGGAGTCTACAATCCACAGCAGCATCTGAGGAGCAAGGAGTGGGCCTCTACCTCTGATTCAGCTTGGCTTTGATCAGTGTATCAGTTTTCTAGGCCTGCTGACACAAAATACCGCAATTGGATGGCTTAGAATGATAGAAAGGCATTCTCTTGTATCACTGGAGGCTAGAAGTCTGAACTCAATGTGTTGGTTATGTCAGTTCCTTCTGGAAGCCCTGGAAGAATCCATCCTCTCTCTTTGCTGCTGGTGGTTGCCACCAATTCGTTGCATTCCCTGGCTTGTAGACACACAGCTCCCATCTCTGACTCTGTCTTTGCCAGGCCTTCTTCCCTATGCGTCTGTATCTCTGTATCCAAATTTTCCTCTCCTTTCTCTTATAAAACCCCAGTCATTGAACTTAGCATCTGCGCCATCCAGTATGAATTTAAGTTGATTATATCTGCAAAGACTATTTCTAAATAAGGTCACATTCACGGGTACCAGGGATGGGAATTTGAGCGTGTGTCTGGGGGAGACAGTTAAACTCCCTATAATTTGCCTTTTGTATTGAGCATCTGAGTTAGATTTCATTTGAAGAAAGCATTCTATAACTAAAATAAAGTTAGAAATCAAGGCTGTAAAATATTGGAGGGATTGTGATATAAGTCTCCCTGCTCTAGAATCTCCCTTGAGCCCGGAATGCCAGTCTCATAAGGACTCTATGGATAGAAAATTGCGCCTCTCACCAGTCTTCCCTGTGGGCCCTGCCCCAAACTTTGGTCAGTTGTTTAAGTCAGGATTCTGTCAAAGAAGCAGAACTTTGTGCAAGGTGACTAAGCAGACTCTGTAAGGTTGTCATCTTCTCATCTGACGCTGGAGCTTGAACAGGGCAGGCAGAAAGGGAAGACAGATGTAAAGTGGGGACCGCAAGAACAATCCAGAACCCAGAAGCATTTGCTGGAACCCCTGAGGACAAACCCAAACCACTACGGTTCTTGTGACCTCTGACCTTGAGGATATGAATATTCTGCAGAAACCAGGGCTCAGGGAACTAAATACACACACCTGGCCCAAGAGTCTGAAAAACTGAAAGACAATCCAGGGAAGGGGACACAGTGGCAGGCCTGTTGTGACCTCGCACCAAGGAGGTGAACCCACAGATAAGGGACAGTGGGTGTGGCTGCTTTCTTACAAGAATTTCACTGGTAGCCCACCCTAACTGGTCACAAGGGGAAAGGAATCCCGGGAAATGTAGTTCAGCCTAGCCAAGCTGGTAGATTACAAAACTGATTCCCTCTGTCAGTTCCTTCAGACTCCCTGTCCCTCTCTCACAGGACCGTGAATTCAGGACTGAGACAAAGCTCTTGCTCATCTCCATAACCCCACGTTGTGAACAGTACCTAAGAGTCAATTATTAGGTGCTCACAGAATGATAATCAAACTGCAGAGACCTGAACCACAGACACAGATGTCAGAATAATCTTGGTATTTCAACCAGGCCAGACTCAATAACCATCTACTGAGCACTAACTGCATGCTAAAAACTATGCTATCATTGAGAAGGAAATGGCAACCCACTCCAGTATTCTTGCCTGGGAAATTCCATGGCTGGAGGAACCTCGTAGGCTACAGTCCATGGGGTCACAAAGAGTCGAATGACTGAGCAACTTCACTTTAGGGTTTATATATGTGTGTATAAAATAATAAATGCTCACTGTAGGAAATTTGGAAAATAAAAGTCATTCATCTTCACTCCACTCAGGAAAAAAAAAACAACTATGCTATCATAGATATTGCCTGTTTAATTCTGTGGCAATGTTGTAAGGAAAGTACATGCATCTTTCTTTTCAGATAACACAATCAAGCTTCAGGGAGATAAAGTCATTTGTTTGAGGCCACATATCAAGACAAACACAGGTTTAAGTTTAAATCCAAATCTTCTGAAGCCATGTCCACTTCAGGCTCAGAATTGGCTAAGTAACCTTCATCCCTGCTTTCAGGCAATATTAAAAATAACAGTAGCATAACTCATACAGGAGAAAATCTAATTTGACTTTGAAAGGCTGGACCTAGTCTCAGTGGTACTCTGGAGAAAGTGGAAAATGTGGTGCCAGAGGCAATTAACTCTGAGTAACAGGAACTTTTAGCAAACCAAATGGGCCACATGCTAGTGTAGAAGAGGCTGTTTCCAGGGGAAGATGATGAACTTGCAAATCAATCTTAGACCTGGCTATGTGTTTACTAAATTAATTAATAAAAAGGGTTTTTCTAGAGAACTTCACCAGAGAGAGATGACAAAAGCTAATGGAGGATGAGAAAAGCAAGAAAAAAAAGATAGGAAAAAAGAATCAGAGGAATAGTTCTTTCCCTAGAAGCCTTCCAGGTGGGGAGACTGGATTAGATTCAGGAAAGAAAACGAAGATTGGCCATCTTGAGCTGAATTAGATGGATGGGTTAGAGAGAGGGTCTGAAATATCAGTTCCAAAAATTGTTTTTCCTGTTTCCCTCAGCAGAAGAAGGAGTTAGGGGGTTACTGGGAAGTTTGGGCTTAGGGACTTCCTGAGAGTATCTGTGGAACTAACAGGTTTAGATCTTAAAACAAGTTCAGTTAGAGAAAATGATAAAGTAGCGGGGAAAGGGGGCTTGTCAGAATGATAAGTCATCTACGAGAAAAGATGAATTTCTCTGGCAAGAGAAGTCAAGAAATAAAAGTAGAACATGCAAGTAAACATATACCAATGAAACAGGAAAACTAACCAACCTTGGGGGGCAGGGAAGAGGTTAAACAGATTCTAGTCTTTTACAATCCTGTTTGAAGTGGCGTTTTTGGATAGGCCATAGTCTCCTGCCAATGCAAAGATGCTCTCAGCTCTTCTGAGCTGGAGAGTCCATGAGGACCCCCAAGTCTCCTGAGTTACACAAGCAGAGCAGAGGGAAACAGCAGCTCTGCACAGGCTTACCTGTCTCTCATCTCCCAGCGCGCCATCATCCCACAGCACACAGAAAGGTGTCTCATGGAGGGCTTTTCTGAAAGCCTCTTGAAAGCTGAACCTTCAAAGGATGCCTAGAGAAAAGTATCACTCGTGCTGATGGCCTCAGAAACAAAGCTGGGTGTTCCTATGTCCCCTTTCTTCTGATGCTGGGCATGGCAGAGGGTGGGCAGGGAAATGCGAAATTTGGACACTTTTTATCTTTCTTCTTTATCCCTTAGGATGGAAGGGGAAGTCTCTTCTTTTTCTATCAGGTCTAGACCTCCCCTGGACAAACTTCTGTGATCTTGTCCACAAAGCCCACCTTTTCATACATAAAGCAACAGAAAAAGGAAATTAGAAATATTTTTCTTTGTAATTTCTGTATAGTAGTCCCCCTTATCTGTAATTTTGCTTTCTATGTAGTTTCACTTACCCACAGTCAAACATCGTCAAAAAGTACTAAATGGAAAATACCAGAAATGACCAATTTATAAGTTTTAAATTGTATGCCCTTCTAAGTAGCATGACGAAATCTCATGCCATCTCATTCCATCCCACACAGGATGTGAATCATTCCTTCGTCCAGAGTGTCCTGCCTGCCCATTGGTCACTCAGTAGCCACCTTGGTTACCAGATCAACTGTTGAGATATTATAGTCAAGTAAACCTTACTTGGGGCTTCCCTGGTGGCTCAGCTGGTAAAGATTCCGCCTGCAATGTGGGATACCTGGGTTCGATCCTGGGGTTGGGAAGATCCCTTGGAGAAGGGCATGGCAACCCACTCCAGTATTCTTGCCTGGAGAATTCCATGGACAGAGGAGCCTGGCAGGATACAGTCCATGGGGTTGCAAAGAGTCCAATACAACTGAGCGACTAAGCACAGGAATTCTACTTAAGCACATTATTCTACTTAATATAATGGCTTCAAAGTGCGAGAGTAGTCATGCAGGTGATTCAGATATGCCATAAAGAAGCTATGAAGTGTTTTCTTTAAATGAAAAGGTTGTTCATGTAAAACAAGGAGACTGTCAGTTATTTCTCCAGCAAAAATGGGTTCGAGGTCAACCAAGAATTGCCATTTGAAGCCCGCAACCATGATGAGTTACATGCAAGTTCCCACACAGCAAGGAGAAGAGAACTCTATTAAAATAAAGAGCGGCGAAGGAAGCTGGGAGGACTACAGTAAACAGAGTTCATTGGAGAAACTGAGAGTTTGAAGTACAATGGCTTTTCATTGACTGAACTGTGACAGTTTCAACTGGCTGAAATCTTGCCAGGCAAGGAGAGGAAGTCTTTCTTCTGCCCATTGGGCTCTGTTATCATCATAGGTTGTAAGAAATCTTCCTCCTGTCTTCCCAGTTCTATCTTAACTGAGGTTTCTGTTTATTAGTTTTTACATTTCCCACTTTTGATTAAGATTTTTCTCTGAAAGCACCACTGATCAAGAGTCAGGTTTCACTGGCTTTTTGTCCCTCTCTGTCAGGAAGGATCTTTACGGAGTGTGGTGTCCCACCTTACTGAGAAAGCACAGAGTGGAAACCTACTGAAGTCACACTTAAGTAGCAGGGAGGTAGGAGGGAGAACTCTCAGACACTTTTTACATGGAGTTCAGAAGTCATCATCATAGACATTGGAAATCATCTGAAGCATTGGGTCATTGCCAAAAATTTGGAAAACAAACTTCCAAAGTATAGATCTTAATATATATTCCATTTTCCAGATGGTACATGACTAAAGATGAAATTCCTAGCTGACCCAAACTCAGCTTTTTAAAAAACTTTTTTTAATAGATTCACCATCATAGACACTATTATTCACTTTTAATCAATTTTGGTTAATGTTTTATTTTTCTTTTTGCCCTCATCAGGTTTTTTCTTTGTATAATTTTATGTTAAAACCTATATAAATAAAAATGTACTCTTCATTCTATTTTTCTCACATTAGTTTGATTGTTAAAAGTAATACAATCTCTGATTTTCTTTTATTTGCCTTTGTTAAACTTGTATTTTATTCAACCATATATCTTGCTTCTTTCTGAGTCACTTTTTTCATATAATATTTTTTTAATTTGAGATTGCTACTTAATAGAAACATTGAACCAACTTGCAATGGTTATAAAAACTGTTGTACTTCTATCATCTTTTAAAAATGTTTCCTGTGGTTGTCTTATCCTCTGTTCAGTTTTATATTTTACTATTTGGGCTGAGTTTTACTGATTTAAAACAGACAATAATGGTTACTTTAATATCAAAAAATAACTTTAAGTATATGTTTTTCCAACTGTCAACATTTATTATAAAACCATGCTTATTAATTCTCTTTAAAAAGGTAGTGAAATTTCACATTTTTAATTCTTCTTGTTCTTCCTTCTTCCTACTATACCCTTTGGCTAAGAGCTGCTTTTATGATTAGTTCATTACTCCCTCATTTTACAGGTCTAAATTTATCAGGGCTAGTGCTATATGAGTTTTATTTTATAACCAAATCATAGACCTAAAGTTGGGTTTAAATTTGACCACTAATCCTTCTACAGAATGTATTTGCCATTCATAAGTACTCTGTTTTGAGTAATTTTTGGTTGGCTAAAGCACAGGTCTTCAGAGTAGGTTATGAGTACTTTGGGGAATATCAAGACTTTTCAATGGCTATACGGGTAGAGGTAGCTTGAATGCAATCATTTTCCAGATCTTTAAATTCCATATACACTTTTTTTCTGTAATTTATCTGCTTAAAAATTCTCCTCTCACTGAGGCTTTAGACAAGCTCTCCTTCACATCACCATTTAACTCTCATCTTTGGCCAAACTTTTCACACATCTAGTGTCTCCCTATAGTTCTATACTTCCTATAGAACTAATCCATAATATGAACTTCCTATACATGAAATATATGGATAATTTAAAATATTTGGTAGTGGGGAAGCTCATTCAAGCAAGAAACCATAAACTCACCGTTTTCTTTCTATTTTTTCAATAAAACTACTTTTTGCACTTATTATTTTTTCAAATGTTTTAACATATTTTTTGGATCATGTGCACACTAATTATTACAATGATGTCAATTCAGAATAAGTCTTTCAACCCTTAGGACCATATATTGTCAGTAAATAAAAATAAATTTGTGTTCATATTTTTAGCTGCAGAGAAGTATAATAGGGAAGTTTTATATATAGTTCTAATAGTAAATAAGTAATAACAGTCAATAAAAGACTCCTGAGCATAAAAATATATTACATTAACATATAATTCTTGGAGGATACAGAATAAATAAGCGAGGGAAAGAAGAAAAAGAAGTAATGCAGAAGTTCTAATAGCTCAAAAAAGAGTTTATTATTTTATTGTAGATGATTTTTGTTGTTCAGTTGTTCAGTCACTAAGTTGTGTCTCACTCTTTGTGACCTCATGGACTGCAGCATGCCAAGCTTCCCTGTCCTTCACTATCTCTTGGAGTTTGCTCAAACTCATGTCCATTGAGTGGGTGATACCATCCAGCCATCTCCTCCTGCAGGTAGAAAATCCCTATGGTTTTTATATCCCATTGAATGCCACTGTATGTATTTTTTTTTTATTGTAGTGGTTTTTGTCATACATTGACATGAATCAGCCATGGATTTACAAGTATTCCCCATCCTGATCCCCCCTCCCACCTCCCTCTCCACACGATTCCTCTGGGTCTTCCCAGTGCACCAGGCCTGAGCACTTGTCTCATGCATCCAGCCTGGACTGGTGATCTGTTTCACCCTATATAATATACATGTTTCGGTGCTGTATGTATTTTTTAAAAGTAAAATATTCATTTAAAAATATTCATATGGCCCAGCTCTACCTCTCCTCAGTATTTATCTTAGAGAACTGAAAATATATGCTTATACAATGACCTGTTAGTAAAAGTTCACAGCAACTTTATTCATAATCATCAAAAACTAAAAATAGTCCAAATGCCCTCAACTGGTGAATAGATAAACAAATAGTGTTACATCCATACAATGGAATACTGCTCAGCAATGAAAAAGAACAAACTTCTGATGTATATGCAACATGTAACAACATGGATGGCTCTCAAACATATTATGTTAACTGGAAGAAATCAGATGCTAAAGGCCGTATATGAAATGATTTCATTTATATGTCATGCTGAAAAAGGAAAAACTAGAGACAGAAATCAGATCAGTACTTGACAGGTGCTGGGTGGAAAGAGAAATTGACTCTAGAGTGTACAGTGGTACTTTCTAGGAGGAAAAAACTTTCGTTCTCTTGATTAATGTGGTGATTATATGACTACATACTTTTCTCAAAACACATCAGACTATATACATCTGAAAAAGGGAATTTTACTCTAAGTTATATTCAATAAAGCTGACTTTTTTAAAAAGTTAGTATTTATTTTTATGTCATTTACACCTATTATAACTTATAATGCAAAATTTTAATCAGTTAAAATATGTTAAGACATTTTTGATAGCATTCTTTTTAAACAGTAGGCAAATAAAATTGAAAACCATTGGACTTTGCAAAAAAATGAGTATCTGACAACATATTTTTGTTTGCATCTAAGGTTAATGATAACTTAGCCAAATACAGAATTTCTGGCATATAACATGTTGTCCATAATATCAGAGTTATTGCTCCATTGCTATCTGCATTTTAGTTTTCTGATTAAAGAACATGATCAGGCTAATTCACCTTAGGGAGTTTGATTTTACTTCTTTCCTACATGGATACATGTTAATCACTTTTAAATTTAGTTTTTCCTAGAGTTCTTTTCAATTGGAAAACTGTGAATTTGTTTTGCAATTAAAATACAATTGACTTGCAATATTATATTAGTTTCAGGTGTACAGTGATTCAATATTTTATACATTATGAAATGATCATGATAAGTTTAGTTACCATCTGTCACCATATAAAATATTTCAATACTATTGACTATATTCCCTATTATGTACATTACATTTCTATGATTTACTTCTTTTGTAACAGGAACTTTTATCTCTTAATCTCCTTTACCTATTTTGCCCATCTTCCCATCCCTGCCTTTCTCCCAACTACCAGTTTGTTCTATCTATGGTTCTGCTTCTGATACAGGAGAGAAGAGGGCAAGACACAACCTTTAAAAGAATCACATAGCCATTGAGAATATGGTATAAACTGGTTAGAATCAACAATCCAAGATGGTGGATGATTCAATTCCCAGTAAACCTTGAGCCTCATTATATGCTCATTATAATGCATCAGCATGCTAAATGACATACTCACAGGTGTCATAACAGTTCCAAGGACTACCATAAAAGGCTAAAACATGGGCAGTGGCCCAAATCCTGGAAATCCTCACTGCTTCTCCAAAATAGTTGGAATAATCCTCCACTGATTAGCCTATGAAATTACTGAGTCCATAAAAATTAACCATCCCATATTTGGGGGCCTCTAGGCTTCTGAGTGGAGAAGGCAATGGCAACCCACTCCAGTACTCTTGCCTGGAAACTCCCATGGACGGAGGAGCCTGGTAGGCCGCAGTCCGTGGGGTCGATAAGAGCTGGACACAACTGAACGACTTCACTTTCACTTTTCACTTTCATGCACTGGAGAAGGAAATGGCAACCCACTCCAGTGTTCTTGCCTGGAGAATCCCAGGGACGGAGGATCCTGGTGGGCTGCCGTCTATGGGGTCGCACAAAGTTGGACATGACTGAAGCGACTTAGCAGCAGCAGCAGCAGGCTTCTGAAAATGTTTACACTGTCTGTGGAGTGAGTTTTTCCTAGGACCATTCGCACCCTTTGAGACAGACTGCATTCTGTCTTTGGAATGTGTCTCTCTCTAAATAAATCCACCGCTTACCCCTCACTCTGTCTCTCACTGGATTCCTTCTGCAAAGCGGCATAAAGAACCTGAGCTTTACTAAGTCCTAAGACTTAGTAAAAGATAGTGGGTTCAATCCCACACTGAGCTGTACAGTTTCATTTGCGTCATTATGTTTGTTCATTTGTTTTGTTGTTTAGATTTCACATGTAAATAAAAATACATGGTATTTATCTTTTTCTGACTTATTCTACTTTACATAATTCCCTTAGAGTCAATTCATGTTGTCACAATGGCAGGATTTTATTCTTCTTATGGCTGATAATATTCTATTTTATGTGTGTGTATGTATTGAAGCTGAAACTCCAATACTTTGGCCACCTGATGTGAACAACTGACTCATTTGAAAAGGCCCTGATTTCCTCAGTGTGTATGCCCAGGAGCGGGATTGCTGGGTCATATGGCAGTTCTATTTCCCGTTTTTAAGGAATCTACACTGTTCTCCATAGCGGCTGTACTAGTTTGCATTCCCACCAACAGTGTAAGAGGGTTCCCTTTTCTCCACACCCTCTCCAGCATTTATTGTTTGTAGACTTTTGGATAGCAGCCATCCTGACTGGCGTGTAATGGTACCTCATTGAGGTTTCGATTTGCATTTCTCTGATAATGAGTGATGTTGAGCATCTTTTCATGTGTTTGTTAGCCATCTGTATGTCTTCTTTGGAGAGATGTCTGTTTAGTTCTTTGGCCCACTTTTTGATTGGGTCATTTATTTTTCTGGAATTGAGCTGCAGGAGTTGCTTGTATATTTTTGAGATTAATTCTTTGTCCATTGCTTCATTTGCTATTATTTTCTCCCATTCTGAAGGCTGTCTTTTCTCCTTGCTTATAGTTTCCTTCGTTGTGCAGAAGCTTTTAATTTTAATTAGGTCCCATTTGTTTATTTTTGCTTTTATTTCCAATATTCTGGGAGGTGGGTCATAGAGGATCCTGCTGTGATTTATGTCAGAGAGTGTTTTGCCTATGTTCTCCTCTAGGAGTTTTATAGTTTCTGGTCTTACATTTAGATCTTTAATCCATTTTGAGTTTATTTTTGTGTATGGTGTTAGAAAGTGTTTTAGTTTCATTCTTTTACAAGTGGTATCCCAATGTTCATCGCAGCATTGTTTATAATAGCCAGGACATGGAAGCAACCTAGATGTCCATCAGCAGACAAATGGATAAGAAAGCTGTGGTACATATACACAATGGAATATTACTCAGCCATTAAAAAGAATACATTTGAATCAGTTCTAATGAGGTGGATGAAACTGGAGCGTATTATACAGAGTGAAGTTAAGTCAGAAAGAAAAACACCAATACAGTATACTAACGCATATATGTGGAATTTAGAACGATGGTAACGATAACCCTGTATGCGAGACAGCAAGAGAGACACAGATGTATTGAACAATCTTCTGGACTCTGTGGGAGAGGGTGAGGGTGGGATGATATGGGAGAATGGCATTGAAACATGTAAATTATCATATATGAAACGAATCATCAGTCCAGGTTTGATGCATGATACAGGATGCTCGGGGCTGGTACACTGGGATGACCCAGAGGAATGGGATGGGCAGGGAGGTGGGAGGGGGGTTCAGGATGGGGAACACATGTACACCCATGGAGGATTCAAGTCAATGTATGGCAAAACCAATACAATGTTGTAAAGTAAAATAAATAAATAAATAAATTTTTAAAAAAAGAAAAGAAAAGACCCTGATGCTGGGAAAGGTTGAAGGTGGGAGGAGAAGGGGACGACAGAGGATGAGATGGTTGGATGGCATCACTGACTCAATGGACATGAGTTTGGGTAAACTCTTGGGAGCTGGTAATGGACCAGGAGGCCTGACGTGCTGCAGTCCATGGGGTCACAAAGAGTCAGACACGACTGAGTGACAGAACTGAACTGAACTGATGTGTGTGTATATGCACTCCAAATATTGTCTATTTATCTACTGATGTACATTTTAGTTGCTACAATATTTTGGCTATTATAAATAATGCTGCAATGAATATAGAAATGCATGTATCTTTTTGAATTTGTGTTTTCATTTTCTTTAGAGAAATACCCAGAAGTAGAATTCCTGGATTTTATGATAGCTCTATTTTTAATTTTTTGAGGACTCTCCATACTGTTTTCTGCAGTGACTATACCAATTTACTGCTAACAGTGCATGAGGGGTCCCTTTTCTCCATATCCTTGTCAACACTTGTTATTTCCTGACTTTTTGATGATAGCCACTCTTACAGGTGTGAAGTGAAAAATCTCATTGTGGTTTTGATTTTCATTTTCCTGATGATTAGTGATGTTGAGCAACTTTTCTTGTGCTTGCTAGCTGTCTGTATGTCTTCTTTGAAAAAATGTCTAGTCAGGTCCTCTTCCCACTTTTTAATAAGATTGCTTATTTTTTATATATTGAGTTATATGAATTCTTTGTATATTTGGGATATTAACTCCTTATCAGACATATCATTTGCAGATGTCCTCTTCCATTCAACAGACCACCTTTTTGTTTTGTTTATGGTTTCCTTCCCTGTGCAAGTTTTTAGATTTTGTGTCTTACTGCTTCAGTCCCATTTTTTTTCTGGTTCCTATAATGGAAACCCAAAATATCTATACATTAGACTTCTATTCTCTGCCCACCACATCTATCGATTTAGAGCCTAATATTTTAATCTCTCTATCCTGTTGTTCACATTTTAAGAGAGACTCTCACATTTGTCATCTATCTCATTGACTAGATTTTTCGCAATGCTTATTTTGTTCTTTAAACCTTCCAATACAATTTGAGCTTTGCCAGTGCATTTTCAGCACTCTATCTTATCCAGTTGCCTTTTGCAGTTTTGCCTTTCTCTCAGTTTGCTTCATTTCCAGTCTTGTGGCTTATACAGAACTTTATTAAAACCCCAAGGCAGAAAGAGAAACATTTACTTCTGTTTCTTCTTTCACTCAGCCCATTCAGAGCTATGTTTTTCTTTATGTTACACATTATTTTGAATAGGTGTTTTCTTTTATTGTTGTGTTTTATATTCTTGTTCTTGAATGACAAAAGCTCTTTCAAAACCAGATATTTATCAAAAGAGAGGGTAGTTGAAGATACTCCTTTTGGATTGTCTCACTGTCCCACTTGATGTGGTTAGAACTTTCCTTTTAGACTGTAAGATGTAGGTCTGGATAGACATCATTTTGTATGATTTGTTCAGAGATGCAGCTGCCTGGGAGGGCCCAACCTGAAAGCAGTCCCAGGGGGAAGAAGTGTCTCTGCACATCCTAGTGTTTGTCAGAAGGTACTGCAAGACTACCAGACCATATTAGCTTTTTTGTGAGACTGATCAGTATTTCAAGCACCCCAGACCTTTGGCTTGGAGTCAAAGAAGCACTGGCACCCATCAGCTTCCTGGGTGGATCTTCTGCATATTGCTCATATATCTGTGATCTAGCTACCATGGCAAATTTCATTGCAGGTCAGTACCCCCCAGCTGTTGTGAACATGATCCCATGGTCAATCATTAGCATTCTAAAATAGGAGACAGCACAAGTTTCTCCAGTACTCTCTTGCCAGACTACCATGTCACCTCCTCAGGAGAACATGTGAGGATCAGACTTTGTGCCCTCCTTCATTCTGGCCCCAGCTGCATCCTATGCAATAGAAACTTCCTGAAACTTCTGTGGATAACATTCTCTTTAGGTTCTAGGCACAGGTTTTCACTTTATCTTTCTGAAACCATTAAAAATATTTCTAAAACATTTAATTTAGGACTTGAAAATGGGGCATTTGGTATATAATTTCAAAACTCTAGCTCAGAAATCTGCTCCTGCTTTTAAGCATGGGTAATTGAAAGGTTAGGTAAAAAATTCAGAAGAGAAAATGGTGACTAGATGAGAGCCTGGAAGCTCTGCTGTGATAACTGTGACAAAAATGTGATGTGCCATGTTGAAAAGAACTACTCAGACCCCCAACCAGGGCTCCAGTCCCAGCTATGCCCCCTGTGTAAAGTGCTTTTATCTGACCTCCACTTAACTGACTCACTGGATTAAGACACTCTTCAGTCAAAAAAGCATTGACTGATTCCCTCCACACCCTGAATTTCGGCAGCCAATAGTCTGCTCCCCGTCAGGCTCCACACAACTGCTCTCATCATTTATGTGTACTCATCTGCAAACCTGTTTGTGCCACTAATACATGTTTTTAACTGTATACTTAACAAAATATCACACAATCAATTAAATAAAAACATAGGAGAAAAATCTGCCTCTATGAAAACTAAGTTAAATGGAAGAGTTGGGAAGGAAAGCTGCTAAAGCAATATATTGCTGTGAATTATAAGAAAACTCTAACAGATCTGGAAAGTTAAATGGTAAAATCTGGAAGGATTTTTCTTTCAAATGGCTTTGATTGTATCATTAAATTCTACATCCACTTTAATAGAATCAAAACTTAGGATCGGAACTGACACATTATAGAAATGATTGATGCAAGAAAGATGGTTCAGAAATCTAGTTAAATGAACATACATAAAAGAAAAGTCTTATTAATAAAATTATGAAGCTAACTGTCAATCTGTTCAGGCTGCTATAATAAAATACCATGGACTAGGTGACTTGTAAACAACAAACATGTATTCCTCATAATTCTAAAGGCTGGGAATTCTAAGATCATGATGCCAGCATAGTAGGTATGGGAAGTAAGTAAGTAAGTGTTAAGTGTTAGTCGCTCAGTCGTGCCCAACTCTGTGCGACCCCATGGACTGCAGCCTACGAGGCTCCCCTGTCCATAAGATTTTCCAGGCAAGGATACTGGAATGGGTTGCCATTTCCTTCTCCAGGAGATCTTCCCAACCCAGAGATCGAACCCAGGTCTCCTGCATTGCAGGGAGAGTCTTTACTGACTGACAGGCTTATTTCCTGGTTCATAGATGTTATCATGTTTCTGTGTTGTCACATGTTCTAAAGGGACTAAAGATCTCTCTGGGGCATCTTTTACAAGGGCACTAATCCTGTTCATAGGGCTCCACCCTCCTGACTTAAGTATCAAAGGCTCCACCTCCTTATACCATCCCCTCTGAGAGCTAGGATTTCAACATGTGAATTTTCAGGGGATGCAAGTATTCATACTATAGTTCTAATGTGCATTTATTTTTTTTCCATTTATTTTTATTAATTGGAGGCTAATTACTTTACAATATTGTAGTGGTTTTTGCCATACATTGACATGAATCAGCCATGGAATGTGCATGTATTTTGCTGGTTATCACTATTGCTTTACAAGATTGTCCAATGGCACTTCTCTCTGTATCAATCTCTTTCTTTCATTCTCATTCTCTTTCTCTCCACACATTCCATCGTCCCCCTCACCTCCATCTGTCTTTCATAGTTTCTCTTTCTGTCACAGATCTATTATTACCTTTGCCCCATATTCTGTTTCTTTGTATATGACTTGTGTGTCTTCCCTTTTCCCACCTTCTCCTTCAGAGACATAAGATGACTGTCCCTTGCTCTGAATGCTACAGAATAACCAATGGAACATGAGGAGCAGACTACCGAGTCACTCAGTCAAAGCCCACAGGCATTTTCTAGTGAACCACTGTTAAGCCAGGCTCTGCCTCCTCTGTTCCAATATCCCAACTCTCTTATTCAGAATCAAACCTTCATTTTGTGGCCAGTACCTGGAATTCAGGCCTGGAAAATTTGAAGAACAGACATAGGGGGAACATATATTAAAAACTCTGTTATCAGAGTCTGCTTAAAAAGTCTATTAAGGTGTGGAATCATAAGAAAATACATATTTACTTCAATCTATTTGATGGTGTGATTAAACTTGGTGAATGATGTCCTTGAGGAAACACTGCCCTTCCCTCAATGGCCCTTAGTTGGAAAGAAAACCCTCAGCAGGACAGACCAGGCTTTGAACTATATCTGTATTTCTAATGTGGTTCTACCCTCACTCTAGAATCCGAGCACACAGTGACCAAGTCAGAGTATCTGGTGTTGTGGAAAGCATACAAAATGTGAAATAAGACAGAATTCTAAGACCCTGGGGAAGTTCTTTACTTCTCTCACACTCCATTTTCTCATCTATGAAATGGACATGCCATATCTCTTAGGACTCTTAAGAGGACTGAATGAGATTAAGACATGCACAATGATCAACCAATTGGTTCAGCCACCCAAGCAACAAATCCTGCACTAAATATGTTTGCAATAAATCCTGGAAGAGTCCTCTTCACTTCAAGATTACGGATACTGTACATGTACCCCACTGTTCACTGCAGCACTATTTATGATAGCTGTGGAACCAACCTAAATGTCCATCAACAGAGGAATGCATAAAGAAGATATGGTATGCATAAACAGTGGAATATTGCTCAGCAATAAAAAAGAAAAAGTAATGTCATTTGCAGCACTATGAATGGACCTAGAGATTGTTAGACTGAGTGAAGTCGGACATAGAAAGACAAATATCATATGATATTGCTTATATGTAGAATCTTTTTTTTTTAAAAAAAAAAGGTACAAATGAACTCATTGACAAAACAGAGGTAGATTCACAGATATAGAAAACGAACTTCTAGTTCCCAGGGGATAAAGGTGAGAGGAGGGATAAGATGGGAGACTGAGGCTGACATATATACCCTACTATGCATAAAACAGATAACTGATAACAGCCCTCTGTATAGCACAGGGAACTCTACTCAGTACTTTGTAAAGACCTATATGGGAGAAGAATCTTTTAAAAAGTGGATATATGTATATATATATATAACTGATTCACTTTGCTATGCATCTGAAACTAACACAACATTGTAAATCAACTATACTCCAATGAAGTTTTAAAAAAAAAAAAGATTATGGCTACTGTAGATCCTAAACCATATGATCACAGAACTCCAAGCACTGAGGTTCATTTCATAAAGATATCAGCAACCTTGAAAAGTACTGTGTACAGGGAAGCCTAACAATTGAATTCAGGTCACAGTTTTGGTGTGAGGTATGTGGGTGTTGTCTGAGCTGAACGTGCTGTAAGAATCTGCCCTTCAGACTTTTTCATGGATAGAGTAGTAAATTTCATTCCACACCTGTTCTACAGCACTAGGGATTTGGAATGGAAACTTCCTCTTCCTCTCTACACAACTCTACACAAAGATGATGCCCCAGAGGAAGAAGAAGGATCATTCTTCTGTCAAGAAAGGGCATGTGAGCAATTATGCCACATTGATGGAAAATCTCAGTCCGATTTCTCCCTTCCCTCTCAACACACACGTACACAGCATCTTGTCAGCTGTAGAAACAAAAATGCCTCTTGGAAGTGAATACCTGTGATAGTAGAACATAGTTAACAGTGTGGGCTTTGGAGTCAGACACACCTTGGTTTAAATCTGGATTCTGCCATGAAACTGCCTGTGTGAAGTTGGGAAACTCAGCCAACCTTTCTGAGCCTCAGCCGCGTGTCAAACAAGACTAATAAAAACAACTGTGCAGGGCTAGCGTTTAAATAAAGTGATACCGTAATGCTCGGTTTACAGTGCCTGGCATCCATGGTAATACTCAATCAGTAGTAGTAATAGTAGCAGCAGCAGCAGATATAGTTATCACTGATGACGTTGTTGATGCTGTTAGTGCCTGACTCGGGATCCCAGCACCAGCTTCCTAGGCAGTGAAGGGTAAGGACAAAACAGACAGCTCTAAACATGGGATCATCCCAGAGTGAGCGACCACTTGGGCTTTTTCTCTTTTTTCTCCCCTTTCAAAGGAGAGGACTGAGTGTTTTCACAGTCTTCACAGGATGGGCATGAAATCTACACCTGATTTCTGTCCCGACCACCCACACCGGTGATATATGTGGCAACAGACGCACTGTGAGCCTCTCACCAACATTTAGGATTCTGAAATGGAAATGATGGATGACTTTATCCTGCACCCTGGCAATCTCAGCCCTTCCAACAGTTCCAACAGCTTCTAGTCATAACCCTGCGATTTGAGAACAATGAATCTTAATATAATTGAGTTAACTGTATCATTTTTAATGTAAGACAATCTTGATTACAGCCAAAGGGCACCATTAATACGCTGAAGGAATGGCCGAGATTTTAGCATGTGAATGTTGTACAGAAAATAGAACTAATTAGCACTAATTTAATTCGAAGATTAAAGAAAATTCTGCTTTTAATTTTTAATTTAAGACAAACCATTTTACTTCGAACAAAGAAAGAATAATAAGTACATTTTTTTCCATCTGAAAGGCAATTTTTACTTTTGCATTATTACACTAATATGGGACTATGGGAATCCTGACCCCATTAGAGATCAAATAATCAGCATTTAATTATTGACAGCAAATTAATATTTAATAAAGACACAAGGGTTCCGGTATATGAAAGAAAGGCACCAAGGTTCTGCTGACCCAGAAACGTCCAGAAGGTCCCTTAGTCAGAACGTGATCTCCTTGCTGAGGGTAGCGAGTCAGGATCCCCAAAGGGTCCTGGCAGTTTATTTCCATCCCAGATACCAAGACAAGGAGCAGGAAGACCAGAGTCTGAGCAATTGCCCCTTCCAGTTCCTATTCCACAACCCCCCAACAGTTCTTCCTTAATCAAGCACTTAAGCTAAATAATACATCGAATGTCATAACCAAAAGGAGGACAGTCATAATAAAAAAATAATAAAAGAAGTGGCCAATCCCCCTTTTTATTCTGCAAAATAATACTGACTTTTCTTTGCTGTGGGACTGCTTGTCAGGGATAATTTCTAACCAAAGACGACATAATGGATTTACAATGAAACTCTGATGCTTTCCCCTGGCCTCACAAAGATTCTGAAAATAAGTACTATTACATTAGCAGTCCAAGGAAAGCCAAGAAAAAGCTGTTAGGCCATTTCCTGAGAAAGCCAAAGCAGTGTGCAGAGAATGGCCTGTGGGTGACCTGGTGTTGGATCTAATACCTATCTGCACTCCCTTCAAATCTCAGCGATAAAAATCAGACCAGGCCTTCTCTGGACTTGTTGAAGTGATGGCAGCTGGCCTGGAGTAGAATATCCTTAAACCAGGCTAGAGGACTGTGTACTCAGCATGTGCTGCCTGACTCCAGGCCTCAGTCTCTTAAAGCATTTCACGTAGACACCTTCAGGGCTTACCATTTGGACATGCAAGGTAAATCCAGCCTAACAACTTGGAGATGCCAGATTAGACTGACATGCAGGGTCTGTGTTAAAACTGACCTAGGGGACCTTTCACTTGGCAATTCCATTCAGGCCTTTGGTTCCACTCCACAGTGCAGCTCAGTCTTGGCAAGCTCTAAATATCCTGTGTTTTATCTCTACCAATTCCTCATTGATAAGCTATACAAGGAAAGTTAACAAGCAGACACTTTGGTGGACACTCTCTGTCTGGCCTGATTGCATGTTGTAGAGAGAGAACACAGCAGTCAGACTAAAGAAGTGTATGTATTGTGGCTGTTTGGACTGGGAGGCAAAGGGTGGATGCCTGATGGTACTTGTCTGCCTCTCAGTGAGTTGATTTCATAATGTTTGAATAAAGCAAGCATGGGATTTAGCCTGAGAAAGCAAGTGGGCCTGAAATCATGGGGTGATCCAGAAGGTAAGAGGGGCCTGTAGTAGAGGCACTATTTACAACAGGCAGCTACAAACAAGGTTATACAACTAAGGGGAGGCTCTTCAAGCAAGACTAAATGAACGAATGCATGAAAAATTCTTAGCACATTAGTGCTAGATAAACCATAGCTATCAGTATCACTTTTATTGACCAAGATCTTTCTACTGTTTCTTCATTGGGGTGATACCGAGTTGAAAGAACCCATAGCTCTAACCTAAGCCAACCCCTTCTGAATGGGGAGGTGGAAGTTCAGGGAAATCAACGGTTGACTTGAGGTTGCACAGTGAGTGAGGCAGAGCCAAGGCACATATCTGCACTGCTTCAACCAGTCTGGAGTTTTCACCAGGAACCTTCCCCGTCCCTAGGTTGAGACCTATAGGAGTCAACAGATGAAGGAAACTGAAGCAGGGCCAACTTTGTAGGCTGGACTGTGCTGGGCCTCAACTGGGTTTGAACTCCAAACTCTGAGGCTGTCTCTGTAGCATTCTCCTAACATATTCCCATGGAACCTAATAGCAAAGACCAAGGACGAAAACGGTCAGTGCATCTGGAAGAGACTTCCCAAATGGTCATTTCCAGGGGTCAGCATCTTCTGGCTCCAGAGAGTGCTGCTAGCAAACCAGTCCCTGGAACTCCCTAGCCACCAATGCATTTTCCCACAAAATAGCTCCAGGGCCAACAGAGGGACCTCATAGAGCTGTTCTCTCTAGTTTGACTCCTGCATGAAATAACAGCTGTATGTAGGATAAGCCCAGACCTGAAAGGGACAAGTATAGAACTCTGCAGATAATCACCAGCTTTTGCCCAACCACTGCAAAGGAACCTTCATGGCTGTCTAAAGGCAGCAGACTTTATAACATGGTTTTATCTGCTTCTTGCTCTAACCCGGGAGCTAAGGTAATAATGGCTTAGACAGGCCACTGTATTCTCTCCCAATACCAACACTTTGTTTGTGTCCTGGGCCTGTGTACCCTTGGATCTATTTTCTCCCTTTTTGGGGGGTCTGGTCTTATAGCACATGGATACTGACCCCTGCAAGTTATTTTTTCAGGCTCTCTTCTCACCTAGTCTCCAGATGGATTCAGACAATGGGAAGCACTAAGGGGAGACTGGAGAAAAGGAAGGAGGGGCCGGGATATTTCTCTGCCTCTGGTAGCTTCTCTTGAAGCAGATACATATTCCCTTGGGCTCCAGCTCATATAGACAAACTTGTCCTGGTTTCAGATTCTACCAGGTGACCCAACTGCTGCTTCTTCCTTCTGTCCCTTCAGGCCCAAAACAGTACCTTCCTGATTTTGCTAACCTGTGGTTACTGCACTATCCTGTTTGACTTAGCTCCTCCAAAATTTCCTGTCTTAAAACCTCTCCACCATATAAACACCTGAAATGATTTCCTTTTTCTGATTAGGCCTTGGTTGACACATATGGTGCCTGGAACATGGCATATCATCCATATAATATTTGTATTTGTATTCATGTACAAATATAGGCTCCTATGACATCCACCAAACAATATTTTAATTGCCCAGCCCACCTCCCTAAGAAAAGGGAGACAGAGAATAGACATTTGTTTAGTGTCTGTTTTATGCCAGGATCAGTGGTGATATTTCCATTCATCATACTATTTAATCCTTGTAACAATATCACAAGGTAGTTCTTAGTATCCAATGTTTATGAATGAGAAAACGAAGCCCAAAAAGATTATGTCACCAATGAGTTTAAGAACAAGAATTCAGACTCCAGCCCCACGGAACTCCCAAGGAAGCCAGCCAGCATCCTTTCTCCTCATCCAGAATTCTTAAGGTGTTCTTGTTTTTCTTTTTGTTGTTGTTGCTGTTGACAAATCACTGTGTGAATACAATCCGATTCTGACTACCATTTTAAAAAATTTTGCAAAGCTCAGCTGCTCTGACGGCTCTGGCTGGATCAAGGATGGGCCCTGGAACTTCACCCTCTCGTCTCCCCATTGCCGCCACAAGGGCTTCTTGAACCACTTTGGAAACACTGGCTCCTGTACACTAAGCGGACAGCTATTTGGCTCCCTTGCATTAAGTCTCTTCCATTCTCAACCTGTCTTGTACTGAGATGCCCAATTAATTTTCCTAAATTTCACCTCTAATTGCATTGCTCACTACTCAAAGCTGGCATTGCCTGCCAGCTTGAGAAAAAATTTCTCTTACAGGCATTAATGATCCACAACAGGCCAATTTTATCATGGTATATACCCTTATTACTCCACTTGAAGAATTACTCCTGCATTCCAAACATTCCCATGTACTTCTCCACATGATGTTTCCCCCTCCTGGAATACTTTTCTACATTCTCCCACTGGCACCTACCCTTCAAAAGTCATCTATAATTCACCTTAGCTTCCCAGGTGGCTCAGTGGTAAAGAATCTGTCCACCAAATCAGGAGACGCAGGAGAGGCAGGTTCGATCCCATGTCAGGAAGGGAAGATCCCGTGGAGAAGGAAATGGCAACCCACTCCAGTATTCTTGGCTGGAAAAATCCCATGGACAGAAGAGCCTGGCAGGCTACAGTCCACAGAGTCACAAAGAGTTGGACACGGCTGAATGATTGACCATGCATACATAACTCACCTTCTCCATGAAGCCCCCACAAATGTGGTATAATTTCCCCTTTTTATCAGGTCCTCTATCACTCTTTGCAATATTCTGCCCCATATTAGAGTTATTTGTGAGCATGTCACATCCTTTTATGAGAACTGAGAATCATCCCCATGTTCCCCACTGCACGTAGCATCATGCTTTGCAAATTTTGAGTATTCAGTAAGGGTTTGTTGAATTCAGTAGAGCTGGTAGTATTTAATTTAATTTAGTGGCAGGTCAGGAAAGCGCTCTTCCCCTAAATTGTAAACCAGGCAAAGTTTGACATCCCTCCATCCCATCAGTGTCTTCTTTCCCTCACTGATGCCTCTCTCTCAGACATCACCTGTCTGCCCTCACCCCAATTAACCATTAACAGATGCCTGAAAAAAACAACAACAACAACAACAAAACATGATTTAGAGATAACTAAAAGCTTAAAACTAGGAAGAGCCTTTCTCTAACCTCCCTAAGAAAGGTGCCAGCTGAGCCTTCCAGCCTCTGTGAAGACAGGCTCCCCGCCCCACCCCCTCACACACCAGAGGCAGTGAGCTAAGGATACCTGTCACACCACTTCCCAATTACCATCACCCTTGTTCTTCGTAAATAAGTAAATCGGTCCTAGATGCCAGCTTCAGGCATTCTACATCCAGGGTCTGTCACCTACTCCCACTTCCGTGTTCACCAGACCACCCTTACAAGGATGATGTTTTTTCCTGTCATTTTGCAATCTTCATACCCTTGAATAAAATGCCTCCTTCCCATTACCCTTCTTTCTCTTTGACCCATTCTCAGAGTACCTGGTTTGTAAAATCAGGGAATTTTTTAAATTTGCTTTATCAAAGGAACACTTAAAGGAACTACAACTAGGCTTCACAGAAGCCAAAAATTCATCTGGCAGGTTTTCGTCTTTTTCTCTCTCTCTACATGGTTTCTCATCACTGCTTGAGCTTGTCTCTCATTGCATCATGGCTTCCCCTTGATATCACAATTCCCATTATCCCATCACAGTGACAGATAATACTGCCTTTGGTTTGCCTTGGTACCAGCTCTTGCCCTGACCCCACCACCAGTCTTTTTCTTTTTATACAGGGTCTCAATATTAGAGAATCTAACTGACTTAATCAAGTTCCAGAATTATTTACCACTGGACCAGTATTATCTGTTGTCAGGATCCTGGGCACATACAAAGATGTCTAGTCCCATCCTTTGCCAGGGGTCCTGGCTAACATGTAATTACAAAGATGAGAGTATGGATACACAATCTGAGATACTTGTAGGGATCTCTAATGAAACTAGTAGGCTTATGAAAATAGACTAGAAGATGAAAGAAGGAAGATAGGAAGGGAGGAAAGGAGAAAGGAAAGAAAGAAAAGGGGGAAGGAAGAAGAAAAAACTAAAAATTGCTAAACCTGTTACATGCTAAGCACAAATTCAACACTTACACTTACATCACCCTATTTTAGCCTCATAATAATTCTTCCAAGTAATTACTATCAGTTCCTCTTTCCATGTTAAAGGATTCAGTCTCAGAAAAGTGAACTGGTTCATCCCATAGTTAGTAGAAGAATGATGATTTGAACTGTAAAATATCTGACTTAAGTTTCATGAAAGGTGGAAGTTCTATGTGATAAATTTGAAGAAATAACATCAAAAACAGTTTTCCTTAAAACAATCAAAACAAAAGAGTGATTATTGAAGAATGTTAATTGATATCTCTGCACTGGTTACTTCTGCCTGATGGTTTAATTATTAGTAGCTCAGTGAGTTTCATTAGAGACCTATTGTGCCGCTGTTGGCAAAACAACACTGGCATCTCATGTTCAATAATTAAAAGCAGGAAAAACAAACATTCTCTTTGGAGCCCTGGATTTATAAATAGCAGTGGTATGTGATTCCTTTAATCAATAACGAGGCTATCTAGCCCAGCTTGGATGATGGAGATGATGGGTCATCCTATCTCTTAATTCCCTTTGTCTGCTCTAAATTTACAAAATCCAGCTGGGCACAGACTGGGCTGGTGGGTAGCCCTCCTATCCTGAGCCCTACCTTTGGGCCACACAGCTATTAGAAGATAACACTCTAAAAAAGGCAACATCATGACTTTCTTATATACATAAAAATATAATATGGACATGTGTGAAAGAAAGAATTGGAAAAGACGATACCATCTGTTCAAAGGGGAAATCAAAGAACCATAAATTGATATGTAGTAAAGGATTATTGAAATGAATTTATAAATAAATGTTAATTTTTTTTTTTTTTGAGGAATTGAGGGGGAGAATCAAGTAAACTAACACTGGAGAGAATTTATTTACATCTCTACAACTTACCCTATACAATATTTAAAAATCAATGAAAGGTGAAATTCAGATAAACCTCAAACAAGTGTGCTCTAAATAATGCATACTTTTTCCTTTGGATACATCCAGTTATCTTTCTTGCTTATTCCAAATTTCCCTACATGGTGTGGTGAAAAACATGTGCTTTAAGGTCAAATCAAATTAACTCTACTGCTCCTTTGCTCTAGGTGACCTCTGACAGGTGATTAAATCATCATAAAATAGGGACAGAATACTCATGTTTAGGATGAACATCAAGTTAATAACTAAGAGCCTAATGTAGTATCTGACACAGAATAATACTCAGTAAGTGTTCATCCCCACAGGACTTTCCCCCAAACTCGGCAGCCCGGGAACTCTAGAAATCAGTCTCTTCTCGTGGCTGCCAGGAAAGCTGAGTTAGTAAGGTGGACGCTGGGCACTCCAGGCCTCTCTGGTCCTTGGCAAAATGATACAAAACCATCTGATCGCAGTAAGCCTGGGGCTGAGCTGATATTTAGGAGTGAATATGTAATCAATGCAGCCAGATGCTGTTTTCCTTGAAGAGGAAGAAAGAATAGAGGCAAAAAGAAAGTCAATACTGCTCCAGGGAGCTGTTCAAATCCTCAAAACTGACACACGAGAGATTCAGACCTGAGGAAGAGGCACATGGGAAAGAAAGAGTCTAAGGACTTCCCTTGTGGTCTAGTGTTAAGACTCCACCCTTCCAATGCAGGGGGCACGGGTTCCATCAATGGGCAGGGAAATTTCACATGCCAAAAGGCAAAAAAAAAAAAAAAATTAAAGTCTGCTTGATATGTTAATCTGTTAACTCTGGCTTTGCTACTTGTCAACTGTCACTGATATTATTTCATTCAACAAACACATAGGACACTGTGGGAGGTAGTACAGCCAGTGGAAATTGCCCCTGATGCTATTTCATTCAATAGACACATTGATCATTGACCATAGGACATCATGGGAAATGGTGCAGCCAGTGGTTCTGATCACAGGCACTGGAATCAGGCAGACCTAGGATGAAATCCTAACTCTGCCACTGACTAGTTTGGTGATCTTGGGTGATTTCAGTCATCTCCTTGGCCTCACGTTCCTCCTTAGTAAAAAGTGATTAACAATAGCAATTTACATAAAGTATTATTTTCGGGATTAATGAGATAATATTTTTGTTGGGCTTAGCAAGTCAATGAACATCAAATAGTAGTTAAAATAAATAAAGGTCAAGAGAAAAGTTGTGTCCACGCTGTCCTGTGTTACACTAGTTAAGAAGTACTTACCAACCAAGCTGTTGACAGACTTTAAATACAAAGGTAAAGAGAACTAAACTGAGGAGAAGCTTCATCACCTGTAGTTTCTCACCTGTGCACATCCAGTTAGTCAGTCTTGGGACTCAGACAGGATTCCTCAGCCATTCAGAGGAGGTATGACCACAGATATGCAGCCTGAATCCACTTTAGGCCAGCCTAGTAGTAGTGAAAGTGATGGCTGTTCAATCGTGTCTGACTCTCTGCAACCCCATGGACTGTAGCCCACCAGGCTCCTCTGTCCATGGGATTCTCCAGGCAAGAATACTGGAGGGTTGCCATTCCCTTCTCCAGGGGATCCTCCAGCCCAGGTATAGAAGTCAGGTCTCCTGCATTGCAGGCAGATTCTTTACTATCTGAGCAACCAGGGAAGCCTTTGGGCCAGCCTATGTGTTCCCAATGTACATACAGGAACTATGGACGATGCTGTCCTTGCAAATTGGTCACAACTAGAAAGTGAGTATAGTTAGAGGCAGTGCTACTGCCTTGTGCCCTTATGTGAATCTCAAACCATTAGTCCTCTCCGAAAAATACTATTTTTGCTCTCACTCTACTAAACCAACACTGAGGCGCATCCTACCACGATGTCAGCTGGCAGGAGTTTCCCACGCTCTCCTCTCATCAGAGAGAGGATATTGAGGGAGAAAGCAGCGTGTTCTCCTGTGCCTGCCTCTCACTTGCATGTGAATCACTTGTGCTTCCTTCTGGAACTTCCTAATATGTAGATTTCATCCCTTTACCTAAGAGCTGTACTCCTGCCCTGCTACCCTCAATTATTGATGAGTGAGTCTGTGTAACAAAGATTCTGAGAGTTTATTAACACTAACCAATAGCTGTGAAAAGAAGAGAAAAGCAAAGGAGAAAAGGAAAGATATCCCCATTTGAATGCAGAGTTCCAAAGAATAGCGAGGAGAGATAAGAAAGCCTTCCTCAGCGATCAGTGCAAAGAAATAGAGGAAAACAACAGAATGGGAAAGACTAGACATCTCTTCAAGAAAATTAGAGATACCAAGGGAACATTTCATGCAAAGATGGGTTCAATAAAGGACAAAAATGGTATGGACCTAACAGAAGCAGAAGATATTAAGAAGAGGTGGCAAGAATACACAGCAGAACTGTACAAAAAATATCTTCATGACCCAGATAATCATGATGGTGTGATCACTCACCTAGAGCCAGACATCCTGGAATGTGAAGTCAAGGGGGCCTTAGAAAGCATCACTACAAACAATGCTAGTGGAGATGATGGAATTCCAGTTGAGCTATTTCAAATCCTGAAAGATGATGCTGTGAAAGTGCTGTACTCAATATGCCAGCAAATTTGAAAAACTCAGCAGTGGCCACAGGACTAGAAAACGTCAGTTTTCATTCCAATCCCAAAGAATGCTCAAACTACCACACAATTGCACTCATCTCACACGCTAGTAGTGTAATGCTCAAAATTCTCCAAGCCAGGGTTCAGCAATACATGAACCGAGAACTTCCAGATGTTCAAGCTGGTTTTAGAAAAGGCAGAGGAACCAGAGATCAAATTGCCAACATCCGCTGGATCATCGAAAAAGCAAGAGAGTTCAAGAAAAACATCTATTTCTACTTTATTGACTATGCCAAGGCCTTTGATTGTGTGGATCACAATAAACTATGGAAAATTCTGAAAGAGATGGCAGTACCAGACCACCTGACCTGCCTCTTGAGAAACCTGTATGCAGGTTTCTGGACATGGAACAACAGACTGGTTCCAAATAGGAAAAGGAGTACGTCAAGGTTATATATTGTCACCCTGCTTATTTAACTTCTATGCAGAGTACATCATGAGAAACGCTGGGCTGGAAGAAGCACAAGCTGGAATCAAGATTGCCAGGAGAAATATCAATAACCTCAGATATGCAGATGACACCACCCTTATGGCAGAAAGTGAAGAGGAACTAAAAAGCCTCTTGATGAAAGTGAAAGAGGAGAGTGAAAAAGTTGGCTTAAAGCTCAACATCCAGAAAACTAAGATCATAGCATCTGGTCCCATCACTTCATGGCAAATAGATGGGGAAACAGTGGAAACAATGTCAGATTTTATTTTTTGGAGTTCCAAAATCACTGCAGATGGTGACTGCAGCCATGAAATTAAAAGACGCTTACTCCTTGGAAGGAAAGTTATGACCAACCTAGATAGCATATTAAAAAGCAGAGACATTACTTTGCCAACAAAGGTCCATCTAGTCAAGGCTATGGTTTTTCCAGTGGTCATGTATGGATGTGAGAGTTGGACTGTGAAGAAAGCTGAGCATCGAAAAATTGATGCCTTTGAAGTGTGGTGTTGGAGAAGACTCTTGAGAGTCCCTTGGACTGCAAGGAGATCCAACAAGTCCATTCTAAAGCAGATCAGTCCTGGGTGTTCATTGGAAGGACTGATGATGAAGCTGAAACTCCAATACTTTGGCCACCTGATGCAAAGAGTTGACTCATTGGAAAAGACCCTGATGCTAGGGGTGTTGGGGGCAGGAGGAGAAGGGGACGACAGAGAAGGAGATGGTTGGATGGCATCAGAGTCGGTAATGGACAAGGAGGCCTGGCGTGCTGCGATTCATGGGGTCATAAAGAGTCGGACACGACTGAGCGACTGAACTGAACTGAACCTTCTAGATAGCTCAGCTTCTCCCTCTCCAGGACCACCAGGAGTCGGTTCCCACCTGCACCTAAGGCAGATATGTAAGCCATTCCTTAAATGCCAGCCCCCTGATAAACTGCAAGTGTCCTGCATCCATACTATGTTGTCCAAGACCCTTGAATGCCAAGATGAATTGATTACCCCTAATTCTGTAGGTCCTAGGGAGATAGCATATGTTTCCCAACTGGAGACTGACATTATCTGAATAGGTGTCAGTGACCTGTTTCAAACCAAAAGAAAGGAAGCAATTTGAGTATTAAAAGGAGAATGAGAAGGCTCTACATGGGGCTGACTTGTTTTTTGTTTTTTTTTTCTTTTTTTCTTGTGCATGTGACAAAACCTGCCCTGAGATTCAATGATGGGACAATAGATTGTTTTCCTGAACCAAAGGGCCAAGGAGAGAAATAGTCAATAGATTACAAAATGGACACCTTCCCCCCTGCCACTGGGGCCTGAGCCCTAGAAGCACTCACTGGTCCAGAAGGCCAGACAACTCATTCTCCTCTCTGAGCCCTGGGGCTGCTCCTGGTCCTCGTGTGCTGCCCAGCTCCATGGATCTCTGTGGATGGGGGATAAGGTAAGCAAAGCTAGTGTCAGATCAGGCATGATGGAGAGTGTATATCCCTTCTTGAGATACTTTATCATTCAGACTGAGTGTTTTATGGCCCTGCATAGAGGTTGCCATAAAACACCATTTTAAGGAGCTTGAGGCCATATTTCATCCATTAACGTCCTCCTGCCCCAAGAGGCAAAACAAACTAGCAGGTGGCTCAGGATTAACATCTTTATTACAGATGACCTCACTATTGTGTTCTCTATAAAGAAAAAATATTACAAAGCATTAACGCACTTTAACTATTAAATTAATACAGATTTACGGCTCATATCCGGATCTAAATTTCTAGGCTTGCAGGGTCATTATTTTTCTGTGATTTTTTTTTGACAATATTGCTAATGGGGACCAGAACAAAATTGATATGAACTGTGATGGTGGATGCATGAATTCAGGGAGGCAGCAGGTTATGCCTCTTCATAAATCACTCCTGTGGCAGTTTTGCACTAGAACTTACACAAGTATTTTCAATATTTGAGCAATAGCCACAGAAGGACATTTAGCTGAGAGGATGCAAGTATTAAGATTCCAATATTTACTTTGTTCTGACTAATGGCAAAACATGAAGACTATGCTTTAATTACTTGGAGAGGCTTTGGCACATGACTCCTCCTGCCCCCACTCCATTTCTAATGCTTAAAGTAGCCATTACTTATTTTATCTCGATGGGTTGCTACTGAATGTTTGTGTTCATATATGCTAGATTGAAGTTGTCTTCACTTCTACTCCTTTCTGGAGTTCTGAGTCATAGTATATACCGGTCACTAGTTAAATAGGAAGCAAATTATCAGTTATATTGTTAATGGCCAGCAAGCACCCAAAGCCCCAGAGTCTGGTGAAAATGGATTATAGAACAAGGCTTAATACTGAACATAGTTTTCCTCCTGCCTTCCAAATTAAAAACTTGGGAATCCCTCAGTCATTCACACTTAAGTGTGAAAGATACATCTATGTCTATTGATCATGTCACAGAGGTGAAAAGGCATTAAGAAGTTCAAGAGAAAGTTGAAAGTTAACAGGAGCTTTGCATGAACTCTGATATTATATATTTTCCTTGAACACAAGCCCCTCCCCTGTATATTTTCTACATTCAGATTAGCCACTTCTTTGCAGGGAGATGCAAGGTATAGAGAGGCAGTTATGGTCCCATCAGTATCCTGGGTAGGGGGTTAGGGGGTGGAGAGAAGAGGGTCCTTGAAAGAAAGTCTGGGCTCTCCATGGCCTTAGAGGAAAAACCCTAGGAAAAGATAAAACACGGAGACTCATTTCAGAGGATTTGCTGTACAATTTATCACCATCTAGTCCAAGTTTCACGTATCATTTAGGGTAAGACAATATCTTGACACGTGGGCTTTGAAAATGGATAAACTATGACTTGGCTCAGTAACTTCCTCCCTGTAAGTCCTTGTAAGAAATATGCAAACGTGAAACAATGAGAAAGCATCTTGAGAGTAAAAATGCTTGTTTTAGCCAAGGGGCATGTGGGATCTGGTTCCCCAACCAATGGCCCCAAATTCTAATGCTGACCTCTAGCCAGCTAGGCTGAACTAGGAGGAGGAATCTTTGGGATAATCTCAGCCTCTCCTACCCACCCTCACCCCTTCCTGGCTGTTGAGAAAAGGGTAGATCCATACAAACCACAATGAGAGCAGAGAGTGCGCGTCCTAGAGGTGAGTAAGAGAAGGTCCTCCAGGTCGCTCTATAAATCATGGAAGTCCTTTCAAAATTGCCACTCCTGGAAAACCACAAAGGTCACTTTAAAAACAGGATGTGAGATGAAGACAGTGTTTATGTAGCCAAGAACTGACTTCTAGAAAAGAAACAAAACGTGAGATGTTCCCAACCCAAAACTACCACTGGTAACAGCTGCCATCTAAGGAGTCTAAATCTTTAAGCATGGAGCTCTCCTTCCTCTCGGATCAAGGTTGAAAATCTCTCTCTTCTCTTTTCCACACCATCATGAGGAGTCTAGAAACCATTCAGGAGAGCTCCAGAAAACACTCAAGCCCATCCCAAAAACACTCAAGTCTCAGCAGAAGAGGTTGACAGATACATGTCCCCAATATGTTCTAACAGCTTTGGTATTTGGAAGCCAACTGAAAAAGAAATGATCACAAATATCTCAATAAGAGATAATATAGTAATGTGAAAACCACTGGCTGGTGTTTCTTGACATCTCCCATGAACATAATCCCAAGAAACATTAACTCTCCCCTTCTCCTTCCAAAATATGAATATTCATGGGCATGCAGTCAGTGTGCACATGCATGTGCATGCTCTGTGTGTGAGCATACACAGGACTCTGCACTCTGGGCATGCACTGGTAGTCAGATGCATGCCTGTCGGTGTGCTTGCACATACACCTCATGAATAGTCAGGCACCTGTATGTGTAACTTGTTCATCAGTGATCAATGGCTGCACATATGTGCAGGTATTTTGTGCATATTCTGCACACTATTTTGCATGCATACACACCCAGGTGTGTCTTACATGACCAGGAAAGAATGTCACGTGCATGCACAGGTGCATGTGTAAGTTCTCTGTCTGTGTGTTTGCACGAGTCTGGGTTCTTAAACCCAACCACGCACCAGGCTGTTTGCAGCCAATGTTGAGCCGCTAATGATTTTAATGAGAGTGCCTTCTGGATTCATATTTTTTTCATAAAATACATCACACTAAAAACCAAATCAATGAGAAACATTAATTAGGGCCTTTGTAGATGCCTTCTGTGGTGGTGTTTTTCTTTTGAGAAGCACCAGACGAAGAATGCTGGGCTTTATTTAAGCTAAGTTGTTTGACATTTAGATGAGAGAAAAAAGAGGAAGAAACTAGCCAGCCCAGGAACCGTTTTTGACAGCTCTTTGTCATGCAAGAGAGAAAAAAGGCGCCGGCTGTGAGAGTCTACTTTGAAGCCCTGGAAATTTGTAATGAAAAATTTAAGATACAAGAGAGGCAGAAAGATGAGCTATTCACGGGGCTCTGCATATATTAACACTTGTAATGCAAACTAAAGGTTTGCTATGTGTTTTTATAATTTGGCCGCTAATAAATATCTTCCAGAAGCGCTTTGATTTTCTAAGCTCGGGTGTGGAGTTCGAATCCATTAAAAAGTAAAAGAAACAATTGGCATTGGACTTTGGTCCCTGATTAGGGGACCGTGCACATCAATTATTACAGACAGACCACTGACAGATTTCAAAGGATGCTGGAAGCCCTTGTGTGCTCAGAGGAAGCCATGCATCTGAGGACATGTCTTCCACTGCAACTGTCTCCCATGCTGACCTCCAGGTCAACTCTTCCTGGGTCCCTGAGCCTCTCCTCTTGCCCACCTGGGCATGATTACTAAGGATTCTTTCTCCAGGGACAGGCAGATGCTAGGAATCCACTGAGGAAGTTCTCAAAATGCAACATCTTCATTGCTGAAAGGGCAGAGTTTCTGTGATGTCAAAGCAACTTTTACAAATTTGGGATATGGAAGCAAATCAGTTCTATCCATGTATTATTTCCCCATGGGCCTGGATCATGTTCATTTTGCCCAGTGCATTTGATTACATTCACTGGCATCTTTGCTTCCTCTTTTCTTTCTAGATCTTCCAATGATCTTCTTGCCCCTAGTTCTTTTTGCTTTAGTCTGGAACTTCTATTTCCTGGTTAACAAAAACTAGACATCTTCACACATTCTTCAAAATTCTTTTCTCTTTGCCTCATGATTGGGCAGGCTAAGTCAGCGGGCGGAATGTAGGCTTGGCAGTCAGATGACTGCCTCAAATGAACATTCAAGGAAGTTCCAACCTTGAATGAACATGATGAGAGGGAGATGATACATGGAGGCCAAGGAGTGTGGGGGGAGCAGGCTAGCAGGTTTCAGCCTGGGCTTGGGGCTCTGGCCCCCACATCAAAGCAGCTCTGGGTAGCATTGACATTCAGTGGCCAGGGCCTTCATCTTCCAGGTCTAACAATGCCATTTCCTTGGACTCCTGCTCTGGCTATACTGATTTTGGTCTCTCTTGGAAAAGTGTTCATCCAGAATACTCTGAGTCCCAGAAACTTACACTTCTTCCTCACTGCACCCCACCCGCCCCCTCCCACCCCCCGACCAAAACACCAATATAGGTTCTTCCAATTCTTCAAGCAGAAACAGATCAGGTGCAACAGATCAGGGGTTTTCGACCTCTGTTCTTTGGACAGTTTGGATTAGATAATTCTTTTTTGGAGGGGCTGCCCTGTGCATTGTAGGATATTAGCAGCATTCCTGGTCTATTCATCTTGTTAAAATGGACAACACCAAGTGAATTGCAGGTCACTGGCTGTTGTCATGAGACCCAATGTGGCAATCCAGGCTCCAAGCAAGGTTCCTCTTCATCATAGTCATGGTTTGTGAGGCTGGAGAAAAACTACCAAAAGACATGAAGTGGAAAGAATGCCTCAATCAGGGACCTGACAAAGGGGTAGCACAACTGATCTGGTAATTTAAAAAGAGTTTAGCCAAAGAACTATGAATATTTGTAAGAGTGTGTACAGTACTCTAGAGCTACTGCAGTTGGGAGCCGCTATTACCTCTGGACCAGAAGAGAAGGGAGGGAATAATTAATCAAAAAGCTGTATGGAGAGGGGCTTCTGAGAAGAGCTGTGGTAAATGGCCCACTCACAATAATCCAGAAGGGAAAGGCCAGAGAATAAACCCCTTCCCTCCCCACCAACCTATGTTCCTCCGAAATCCATTGCTTCCTCCAGAAGCAAAGGATCCATTGAGGCACTCTGATTGCTCAGACTCCCAGAGAACAGAGCACAGGCATACCTCATTTTATTGGACTTTGCTTTGTTACACTTTGAAGCTGTTTGCATTTTTCAAATATAAAGGTTTGTGGCAACCCTGCATTATCAGATGATGGGTTATCATTTTTATCAATGAAGTATTTTTTAATTAAGGTACATTCATTTTTTAGACACAATACTATTGCACTCTTAATAGACTACAGTATAGTGTAAACATAACTTTTATATGCACTGGGAATCTGAAATATTTGTGACTCACTTTATTGTGATATTTGCTTTATTGCACTGGTCTGGAATCGAACCCACAGTATTTCCGAGGTATGCGTACAGAGTGGAGGGAGAGTGAGTGGATTGAGGGGCAGTGGGAAATATCCAGCACAGGTGAAAGGTGTCCAAGAGATAGTTTCTGGGCTGCTGCCTTGGCAGAGATATATATTCAAGGAAATGAGGAGAATAATTACCGGCAAGGCCTAGAGCTTCAAAGGGCACAGCTAAAGCACTAGCCAAAAGCGAGTGGTGAAAAGTGACCCAGCCAAGTTCTTAATGCCTGAGAATGACAGTCTGCTGGCTGCAAAGCTCACATCCAAAGGGGTTAGGTTTATTACAAGCAGGCTAGGAGAAAGGAAGTCACATCCAAACCAAACTCCTTTTGAATGTGAATATGACAGTCCAGGCTTTAGGATTCTCAAGTTGTACACCTTAAATCTATATAATTTTTATTTGTCAATCATACCTCAATTCAGTTGGGGGAAAGAGAATTCCTAAGAGTCACTGTCAAAGCAAAGGGCCTACATTCTTTCTTTCCCTTCAGCAGAGGAGTGAATCCTTCCCACGAAGTGTGTACAGTTCAAGCAGAGCCCCAGCACCTGCCCCCCTCTCACGCATTTCTCAGGGTACCTGGTCAGCGGGGGCAAGGATCTGGAACTTGGGGTTTTTATGTTTCTTGCCCCTCAGTCTGGACAAACAGTCACCTGAGTCCTTAGGTAGGGAAAGCCACTGGACATCTTTCCAGCAGCAGGCACTAAAATCTTGGCTGATTCCAGCTGGTAGGATGACGGACAAGGATGTACCTCTCTGTAGTTACAGAACTTAGCTCTTCAGACACATTTCCAGTTCTATGGCACCACGTCACTGGACTTCCTGAGCATGACAAACTTCCCTTGGTTCTGACTCCTACAAAAACCTGGACAACAGTCTACACCCAGATCCTATGGCATATGCCAACAGTCCACTCTCCTAGAGCATGTTCCAACTGTCTCCCTATGGAACCTCTCCCAGGCCCTCTTTTCCTGGGCAGGAGGCTAGGACCAACCACAAATTGCCTCCACGAAGTCTGTGAGTGTGTTTGGAATCTCAGATTAAAAGCATTCGTTGTATTTCTACCTGGACGTTGGTATGATGAGGGTCACAGAGGGACCTTAAAAGTAATGTATTACCTCAAAAGGATTATAGTCCAGCAGGAAATGTTTAAAACAAAAGTTTACATGTTTGTGCAGCAGAAAAGAACCTCAGAAGAGAGACCTCCCTTGCTGGTACGGATAGAGAGGTAAAGGAGGTTGAAGCTGGCAGGTAAGGAAGGGGTGGAGAAGGGGATACTTAAGCCACACCTCGCCTACAAGCAGACTCTCATCACTTGGGATTGCTACATCTTTTTAGTTATAACCCGTGTGTAAGACATTCCCCACTCCCTTCCTGCTGCCTCCTCTCCTTGTGATCTCTGGAAAACATTTTGGGAAAGAGATGTTCTAAAGATGTTGGTTAAATAGCTCTGTCTCTGGTTCTCCATTTGAAGCCGACTTCTTAATTAAGGCACTACTGCCTGCCTGGACATAAGTGCATTTATGTATATTAATTTTTGCTCCACTTAGCAGAGTGGTCACTTAATTAAATGTCTTCAGTTGTTTTATTGGAAAAAACATAACCCATCCTCCCCCCCAAGGCATTTGTCCTTCCCACTTAGCTCCTCTGTTGTGCTGTGAATTTAAACATACTATTTGTTGCTTCCCATTCAGTTCATTTGTAATCCTGATGCCACTGCATTTGTAGGAACTGATATTAAAAAGTAATATCCGAGACTAAAGTCGCTAGACTGTTTAGTAGATTTTTAAATTGAAACTAAAATTATACAGATTTTTCATTCTGATAATTCCACCAATTCACTAATTCTTTAATCTTTACAGGTCATTGAACAGTTCCACATTAATGAGATGTAGTTAAGAACAAATTTTACACTTTTTCCTTTTTTTTTTCTTGAAAAATGTTTCCTATCATTTGTAAATTAGAAAGAACTTGTTCCATTTATGGTCCATTTATTTAAAATAATCGAATGCATGGGATCTGGCTGAACACTGTGTGTAATGATGCTTTTAAACAAATTACCATTTATTTATAAGCAAGAAATAGACTTTTAAAAAGCACCCAGACTTGGTTACATTATTAATGATGTTCTCCAAGCCCAACAGCTCTAGAGTGTGTGTGTGTGTGTGTGTGTTATGTATGTGTGCATATGCACACACACACATACATGTGGATTTTATTCCAGTGAGAAGGTTAAGAATTTGGGAGTAAAACTGAAAGAAAAAAAAAACCCAGAAAGCTTCTAGAAAAGCAGTATATTTTTTCTTTTTCAGAAAGTTGCAAATGTTAATGAAATTCACCCATGATGAGCCAACACTCCCAAAATCTTCACTGTAAATGTGTGGCTCTCATCACAAGCACCCAAAGTGAAAATCAACCCTACCCTCGTTGTTCAGCATGCCAAGGATATGGAACAAACAGAAAAAAGTCCTTCATCCCATGTATGCAAAGCCCATCTCTTCTGCCAGTGGCCCAGGAGTTCCTAGAGAATAATTGCATTTTTATAAAATGCTGTGGAGTTAATTGCTTGGATTCAAGTATTGTAAATTACCATTATTCCTTGCCATACACTACTGCAGGGAGGAAAGTGTTTATCCTGTTAAGTGGTAGCTAAAGAGCTTGCATTGTAAAGAACCAGGGGAGATGGCTGACTATGCTAAGAATTAATGGGGTGAGATTATTCTGGCTTCATCAGCTTTGGTTCTATCCATTTATAAGACTATCTTCATTCCCTTTCTCCTATCTTTCTTCTTCTATGCAGACCAAATAAAGAATAAATAAATAATAAGTAGCGCCTGGGACTTCCAATATTTAATCCTAGCCCCAGTCCTGCAACTGCTAACAAGTATGTAATCCCCAGAGAGCATTTGGCAGCTCCAGCAAAGTCAACTGCAACAGCCCTTGTTCACCAATATTTTTTATTTGAGAAGGGAGTCTACATGCCTAGAAAGAGTTA
The DNA here is from genome assembly GCF_019320065.1 of Cervus canadensis. Lineage (NCBI taxonomy): Eukaryota > Metazoa > Chordata > Mammalia > Artiodactyla > Cervidae > Cervus > Cervus canadensis. The sequence continues at coordinate 33,931,050 of NC_057396.1, forward strand.
AGGGGGGTTGGAAATATATATATATATATATACACACACACACATATATGCATGTGTATGTATATGGAAGGAGAAATAAGGGAAGAAAGTGGAATAAAAAATATGAATCTAAGATACCAGAGAAATCAAAGCTGCTAAGCAGAGTAAGATATTACAAGTTTTCAAGACTGAGAGAATAAGTGGATAAGACTACTTCATGCCAGTGATTTTTTGAAAAAAAATCATTAAAAAAATTTAATGAAAGGAAAGGTGCTTAAAGACAAAATGAACACATATAATGATAACTCTTATACTGCTAGCACCAAGAACAGTGTCTGACATACAATGGACACTCAATAAATATTTGCTGACTGAACAGTTTTCCAAAAAGTTAGAGGTAGATCTAGAATCTAAAAGCAAGTTACTTCAACTACTAGCAAAACAATAATTATTAAGTTGGTGGTTTTGAAAGCCTAGAAAATAAGTAATGATGTGAGTGAACGTCACTCAGTTGTGTCTGACTCTTTGTGATCCCACGGACTAAACAGTCCATGGAATTCTCTAGGCCAGAATACTGGAGTGGGTAGCTGTTGCCTTCTCTAGAGGATCTTCCCAACCCAGGGATCGAAACCAGGTCTCCCACATTGCAGGCAGATTCTTTCCCTCTGAGCCACAAGGGAAGCCCAAGAATACTGGAGTGGGTAGCCTAACCCTTCTCCGGGGGATCTTCCCAACCCAGGAATTGAACCAGGGATCTCCTACACTGCAGGCAGATTCTTTACCAACTGAGCTATCAGGATGGTCAGATCCCACTAGGACAAACCTTTCAAAATAAATCTAGTGGCCATTTTTTCACTGAGTTATCTGTAGACCAATTATATACTGTTTTCAGTTAAGTGGTTGACAAACTATATTGTGCTATGTCTGCAATCATGAAAATATGGGAATTTGCTGAACATCTAAAGGTGAAAAATTATAATTACAGATAAAAAATCTCTAGTGCAATCCTATAGGTCCACTGACTATTTGTTGTACCAGAAATTAAAGATAATAGAAGAGAGTATTTATGGTTGGTGCCATGATGAAAAAAGTTCTGGAATTTATGATGATATTTAGTAATAGAGTTCTGTCCTCAGCCCTAATGTATTTCATCTTTTTCTCAGAATCTTATATAGATGTGTCTAACATGCCAATCAAAATTCATAGATGACAAAAACTTAGGAGAACAGCCAGGTAGCTGAATAAATATAGGCAATTATCAATCTGACAATGATAAATATAATTTTTTAATAGGTTCAAAAATTCAGCTCCTCATAGATACACATGGAGAATACCTAGCCAAATAGCCGTAGTCACTGAAGATAAAAAGAGAACCTTAAGCTGTTTTAATTTGTTACAAGATTGATATGCAAAAAGGATAAGATGGGATCATCAAATAACCCAAGTTGTTGGAATTTGTATCGATAGAGACCACCACTGGGAGGTGGCAGTTGACAGAAGAAAACAACCATCTGAGTTAGACTAAGTAAAATAACCTAGTCTAAGTTTCGGAAGGAAAACTCTCTCTTCAGTATTTCTTTATTTGAACTGTTTAAAGGTGCAGGTTAAATTGGGAAGAATTAGCATCATTTCCTATTAAATTTTTCCATTCAGGAACATGGCTATTGTTCCATTTCCATTTATTCCAGATTTCTTTTGTGTTCCTCAGTAAAGTTTTATAGATTTATTCAGATATAAGCCCTGCAAAGTTACTCTTGATAATATTATTTCTAGTATTTTAAAGTTTTTCTTGCTCTTATAAATGGTATCTCTCATACTACACTTTTTTCTGGTGTTCATGAAACCCACTTTAAAATATTATTTTATAAATTAAATTTTATTGTACCTTTGTATTAGAGTGATGGTTTTAGCTGGTTCACTTGGATTTTTCCAAAAATCTTTATGTCTATTCTTTGATAATATTTATACCTTTTTTCTTTTTCTTACTGCATCAGCTAGAAATTTTCAAACTATGTGAAATAAGAGTTATGACAACGTGCATTATTTTAGCACCCCTTACCTTTGGGGATGGCCTTCCCAGGTGGCTCAGGATAAAGAATAGAAATCTGTCTGCCAATGCAGGGGACACAGATTTGATCCCTGGGTCAGGAAGATGCCCTGGGGTAGGAAATGGCAACCCATTCCAGTACTGTTGGGTAGTAAATTCCATGGACAGAGAAGCCTGGAAGGCTGGAGTCCATGAGGTCGCAGAATAGACACAACTGAGCACACATATACATCTATTGGGATAGCTGCAGCATTTCTCAAGCAAAGAAACAGGGGCATTAGGGGGCTGGGTAATAAACTCCTGGTACAGAGGGCATGGAAGTAGAGCTATCACACTCACCTCCCTGTGAGATTTTGATAGGCTGTATTTGAAGTGCTGTCAGTTGCAATTTAGAATCATTGCATAGTGATGTACCATCAGCAAAATTTGTTGTATCATTCAAGTACATCTGAGTGCAAAAATGTTGAGAAAATGAAAAACCTGTGTTATACTTCACTACGTGTTTGATGTTTGCTCTTTATTTACAGTATTCTATAGGATTGCATCATATACCTACATTACTAACATGAGTTTTTGTTTTTTCAGTCTGAAATATCAATAGATATGAACTTTATGAAATGTGTCTGGGAAATCTGATATGATTACATGATGCATTTTCAAATGCCTAAAGAATAGGATCTTACATTAAGCTAGTGGTAACATCTTCACTACACTGTTGCTCACAATTTGCCAACGTTTTGTCTAAGAGTTTTGCAGCTCTATTTGTCTTTATACCCTTGGCACTTCATGTACCCTATGCTTTAGTCAAACTGGTGTATATATTTGCAATGTGCTTTCCAAATTCTGTGCCTTGAATTTATTTACTTTCCTTTATTTACTTCAGTCTTCATTTCCATGTGTTCAAACCCAAATCAAACACCACATCTTCCATGAAAGCCTCCCTGAAAACTTCAATTACATAGTTCTTTCCCCTTCTATACTTACTTTAACTTGTTTCTGCACCTTCCTAATGACACTTATTTCTGTGTGCATCACTGTTGATTTAGTTTATCCCTTCTCCTAGACTGTGAACTTCCTGGAGGATCTACGTCTGACTCATTTGCATCTTCTTTACAACATTTTACGATGGTGCTGAGTAGGTACAATGTGATAACATACCAGCTCTGCCTCTTTCTAGCTACATGACCTGTATAAGCTACTTAACTTTTTTCACCCCCCATTTCTTCTACAGTGTGGAAATCAATAGAGAGCACTTGGAATAATTCTTAGCATAGCTTTAGTCTCCAATATCTTTTATTTATCATAACTTATTAGAAATAAGCTTAACTCTACATAGAAAACCCTAAAGACTCTACCAGAAAATTACTGGAGCTAATTAATGAATACAGTAATGTTGCAGAATATAAAAGTAACACACAGAAATCCCTTGCATTCCTATACACCAACAATGAGAAAACAGAAAGAGAAATTAAGGACACAATACCATTCACCATTGCAACAAAAAGAATAAAATACTTAGGAGTATATCTACCTGAAGAAACAAAAGACCTATACATAGAAAACTATAAAACACTGATGAAAGAAATCAAAGAGGACACAAACAGATGGAGAAATATACCATGTTCATGGATTAGAAGAATCAATATTGTCAAAATGGCTATACTACCCAAAGCAACCTATAGATTCAATGCAATCCCTATCAAGCTACCAATGGTATTTTTCACAGAACTAGAACAAATAATTTCACAATTTGTATGGAAATACAAAAAACCTCAAATAGCCAAAGCAATCTTGAGAAAGAAGAATGGAACTGGAGGAATCAACCTGCCTGACTTCAGACTATACTACAAAGCCACAGTCATCAAGACAGTATGGTACTGGCACAAAGACAGAAATACAGATCAATGGAACAGAATAGAAAGCCCAGAGATAAATCCATGTACCTGTGGACACCTTATCTTTGACAAAGGAGGCAAGGATATACAATGGAAAAAAGACAACCTCTTCAACAAGTGGTGCTGGGAAAACTGGTCAACCACTTGTAAAAGAATGAAACTAGAACACTTTCTAACACCATACACAAAAATAAACTCAAAATGGATTAAAGATCTAAATGTAAGACCAGAAACTATAAAACTCCTAGAGGAGAACATAGGCAAAACACTCTCCGACATAAATCACAGCAAGATCCTCTATGACCCACCTCCCAGAATATTGGAAATAAAAGCAAAAATAAACAAATGGGACCTAATGAAACTTAAAAGCTTTTGCACTACAAAGGAAACTATAAGTAAGGTGAAAAGACAGCCCTCAGATTGGGAGAAAATAATAGCAAATGAAGCAACAGACAAAGGGTTAATCTCAAAAATATACAAGCAACTCCTGAAGCTCAATTCCAGAAAAATAAATGACCCAATCAAAAAATGGGCCAAAGAACTAAACAGACATTTCTCCAAAGAAGACATACAGATGGCTAACAAACACATGAAAAGATGCTCAACATCACTCATTATCAGAGAAATGCAAATCAAAACCACAATGAGGTACCATTACACGCCAGTCAGGATGGCTGCTATCCAAAGTCTACAAGCAGTAAATGCTGGAGAGGGTGTGGAGAAAAGGGAACCCTCTTACACTGTTGGTGGGAATGCAAACTAGTACAGCCACTATGGAGAACAGTGTGGAGATTCCTCAAAAAACTGGAAATAGAACTGCCATATGACCCAGCAATCCCACTCCTGGGCATAAACACCAAGGAAACCAGATCTGAAAGAGACACGTGCACCCCAATGTTCACTGCAGCACTGTTTATAATAGCCAGGACATGGAAGCAACCTAGATGCCCATCAGCAGACGAATGGATAAGGAAGCTGTGGTATATATACACCATGGAATATTACTCAGCCATTAAAAAGAATTCATTTGAATCAGTTCTAATGAGATGGATGAAACTGGAGCCCATTATACAGAGTGAAGTAAGTCAGAAAGATAAAGACCAATATAGTATACTAACACATATATATGGAATTTAGAAAGATGGTAACAATAACCCTATATGCAAAATAGAAAAAGAGACACAGATGTACAGAACAGACTTTTGGACTCTGTGGGAGAAGGCGAGGGTGGGATGTTCTGAGAGAATAGCACTGAAACAAGTATACTATCAAGGGTGAAACAGATCACCAGCCCAGGTTGGATGCATGAGACAAGTGCTCAGGGCTGGTGTACTGGGAAGACCCAGAAGGATGTGATGGGGAGGGAGGCGGGAGGGGGGAGGGGGGATCGGGATGGGGAACACATGTAAATCCATGGCTGATTCATGTCAATGTAAGAGAAAAACCACTACAATATTGTAAATTAATTAGCCTCCAACTAATAAAAATAAATGAAAAAAAAATAGAAATAAGCTTAAGGAAGGCAGATATTTCCTATGTTTTGTCATTTGCTGATTTTTAATACCTAGTGCAGTTCTTAGTGGACTACCCTGGTGGCTCAAACAGTAAAGAATCTGCCTGTGATGTGAGAGACCCAGGTTCAGTCCCTGGATTGGGAAACCCCCTAGAGGAGGAAAGGGCAACCCACTCCAGTAATCTTGCCTGGAAAATTCCATGGACAGAGGAACCTGTGGGCTACAGTCCATGAGGCCACAAGGAGTTGGACATGACTAAGCAACTAACATTCACAGTTCTTAGTACATAGCAGGCATTAAATAAATATTTATTTAATAAAGATTAAATGAGTAAATAGATAGATGGGTCATAAAATTACCCTCTGTAAATTTGAATTGTTATGCTGGTTTCACTTCTCTGTTATTTTACCCAGAGAATGTAGATCCCATGTCACAGAATCCACTAAGTTCCACCCTGTAATTTCTCTTTCCCTGGAAGTTATATACTATCCCTAAGATAAATATGAAGCTGAGACAGAAAAAAAGTAGTTGGGGAACCTCTGATAACCTACTGAGCAAAGCTGAGACCTGATTACAGCAGACAAACACAGTATTCTGTTCCAATCAATATCTTTGTGATTACAATGAATCAGCCTCTTTAGTTTTGAAGTGTTGGATAGTTCGGGTTATTCTTCTGCTTTGTCAAAATGTCTGAAGGATAAAACTTATGTGGCAAAGAAAGAAGGAAGAGGCCAAGTGCTAGAAACAGAATATAATCCATTAGTGGCAAGACAGTGGTTAAGATAAGAAGACTGAAAAGAGACCTCTTCATGAACCTATGAACAGCTATACTATGAACTACTTCAGGAGACTAGCACATTGAATTGCTCCAAAAATGAATAATTATGTTATACTTTCTTTTATTGCTTCTATGTTCCACTTTAGTATTAAAAAGACAAGTCTCTGAAATCAAACCACCCTTAGAATGAATTACATATAATCTTAGAAAAGTAACTTCAACCCTCTGAGCCTCTGTTTTCTCATCTCTAAATATTTACCTCATAGAACTACCTCATGACCGAATGAGATAATGCATGTTCCTGGCCCATTTTGGGGCATATAACAGATGCTGGCTAAATGTCAATGCCCTTCTCCCTTCTACCACTGTCACTTTTACCATCATTAGGAGTAATGTATGTCTGTAGTTCAGAAATATTCTCTTTATTATTGTCATCATTATGTTCAAAAGCTGAAAGATCGTACTAGTACAAAGTACTAGGTATCATTTTCAGCCATGGAGTATAAAACATAGCATTTGCCAAACATCTGGCTGTAAGTTTTGAGCTTATAAAAGAAATGGGTGATTTTTACTGATCATTGGTTTTTTTTTTACTGAAGTATAGTAACAATATTGTGTTAATTTCTGCTATACAGCAAAGTGATTCAGTTATACATATATATATATATATATATACTTTCTTTGTTATATTCTTTCCTATTATGGTTTATCACAGGCTATTAAATATATTATCCAGTGTTACACACTAGGACCTTGTTGCTGATCATTGATTATTTTGTTCCTAGATGGCACACATGAGAAGTTTTCAAAGACCACTGATTTTAAATTAAGCAAACTGGTAAAATTCAATCTTTCCTTAGGGTCAATACAGAATATTTTGAAGGAAAAAAATTTTTTAAACACAATATATCAAAAATCTGTGAGATGCTGCTAAAAAAAAGACTTGGAGGAAAATGTAAAAATTAAATGCTTAAATTAGAAAGTAAAAATCTCAAATTAATAATCTAAGATCCTACTCTAATAAACTAGAAAAAGAAGAGCAAGTAAAACTCAAAGTAAGCAGAGGAAGAAAGTAATAAATATAATAGCAGAAATCATAAAGTGAAACAAGAGGGAGGAGGACTTCCCCAGTGGTCCAGTTAAGACCTTGCACTGCCACTGCAGGGGGCACGGATTAGGTTCAGTCCCTAATTGGGGAACTAAGATTCCATATCCAGCACAGCACAGCCAAACACACACGCGCGCGCAAAAAGACAACCAAGGGGGAAAATAGAGAACATAAAATCAAGGGCTGGCTCTTTGAAAAGATCAGTTAAACTGATAAATCTCTAGCCAGACAATCCAGAAATAAAGAGAGAAGATAAATAAAACTATAGCAGAAATGAAAGAATATACTTACACATTCCTCAGACATAATGAGTATAAGGAAGTATTGTGAACAAATTTATGCTAATAAATTCTGTATCTTAGATGAAAGGAAAAATTATTTGAAGTATTTTTTTTAAAGTTCATTCAAGAAAAAATCAATAATCTGAATAGCTCTCTACCTATTAAACTTACTGATGGTTCCAACAAATATGTAAAGAAAAAATAATGCCAAACCTACACAAACTCTTTCAGAAAATAGAAGGGCAAACACATCCAGCTTATCTGAGGAGGCCAATGTTACCTGAAAACAAGGCCCAACAAAGAAATTACAAGAAAAAATATCACAGACCCATATTCTTCATAAACATAGACACAAAAAAGCCTTTTAAAAACGTTAGCAACCACTATTTCAACACTGTCCTGGAGGCTCTAGCTAACCCAATAAGACAAGAAAAGGAGATAAAAGGTATACAGGTTGGGAAGGAAAACATAAAAATGTGTTTGTTCACAGATGACATGATCATCTATGTAGAAAACCTGAAAGAACAGACAAAAACAAACAAAACAAAAGCTCCCACAACTTTTGTTTAAGTGATTAAAGTAAGGTTGCAGGATACAAAATTAATACACAAAAAAAGTCAATTATTTTCCTGAAAGTGAAAGTCACCCAGTTGTGTCCAACTCTTTGTTGGACTGTATAGTCCATGGGATTCTCCAGGCAAGAATACTGGAGTGGGTAGCTGTTTTCTTCTCCAGGGGATCTTCCAAACCCAGGGATTGAACCCAGTCTCCCACATTGCAGGCAGATTTTTTACCTGCTGAGCCACAACGGAAGACCAAGAATACTGGAGTGGGTAGTCTATCCCTTCTCCAGGGTATCTTCCCAACCTAGGAATCGAGCCGGGGTCTCCTGCATTGCGGATTCTTTACAAACTGAGCTCTCAGGGAAGCCATCATTTTCCTATATACCAGCAATGAGCAAGCAGAGTTTAAAATTTAAAAAGAAACCATAACACATTCAGTTCAGTTCAGTCGCTCAGTCGTGTCCGACTCTTTGCGACCCCATGAATCGCAGCACGCCAGGCCTCCCTGTCCATCACCAACTCCTGGAGTTTACTCAAACTCATGTCCATCGAGTCAGTGATGCCATCCAGCCATCTCATCCTCTGTCATCCCCTTCTCCTCCTGCCCTCAATCCCTCCCAGCATCAGGGTCTTTTCCAATGAGTCAACTCTTCACATGAGGTGGCCAAAGTACTGGAGTTTAGCATCCCCAAAAGAAAACTTAACTATAAATCAATAAATCTAAAAAAATATGTTTGTGTGTGTGTATGTTAGTCACTTAGTTGTATCTGACTCTTTCTGAACCCATAGACTGTAGCACTCGCCAGGCTCCTCTGTCCATGGAATTCTGTCCAGAATACTAGAGTGGGTTGCCATTCCCTTCTCCAGGGGATATTCCCCACCCAAGGATTGAACCTGGGTCTTCCACGTTGCAGGCAGGTTCTTTACCATCTGAGCCACCAAGGAAGCCCTAAGAAAATACATACAGGATCTATATGAGGAAAACTCTGATGAGTAAAAAGAATTAAATAAATAGAATTATTTCATGGTTTATGAATAGAAAGCCTCCATATAGTCAAGATGTCAGTTCTTCCAAACTTGATCCAAGAATTCAATGCAATGCCAATCAAATTCCAACAACTTATTTTATGAATATAAGCAAAATGACTATAAATTCCTATGGAGAGGCAAAATGCCCGTAATAGCCAATAAAATATTGAAGGAAAAGAGTAATGTAAGAACACCGACACTGCCAATGTCAAGACTTAGTATAAAACTATAGCATCAAGACAGTGTGGTCCTGGTGAAAGAACAGATAAAAAAGGTCAGTGGAATATAACAGGGATCCTCAAAACGGACCAACATAAATATAATTAAGTGATCTTTGACAAAGAAGCAAAAGCAATGCAATGGAGGAACAATAGTCTTTTCAACAAATGGGGGGAGAGCAACTGGATATCCCCATTCAAAGAAATAAATATAGACATTTACACTCTTCACAAAAATTAACTGAAAATGGAAACACAATTTTAAAAGTGTAAAGTTAAGTGTAAAACACAAACCTATAAAACTCTTAGACTATAACACTGGGGAAAATCTAGATAATCTTGGGTATGGTGATGACTTTTTAGATATAACCCTAAAGCCATGATCCATGAAAGAAATAATTGATAAGCTGTGCTTCATTAAAAATTATAAACTCTGGTCTGTAAAAGACAAAGTCGAGAAAATGAGAAGACAAACCACAAACTGGCAGCAAACAATTGCAAAAGACATTTGGTAAAGAACTATTATCCAAAATATGCAAACTCCTAAAACTCCATAATAAGAATACAAACAACCTGATTTTAAAAATCAGGGCCAAAGACCTTAATAAGACCTCACCAAATAATAAATGTAAATGAAAAATAAGCATCTGAAAAGATGCTCCATATCATGTATCACCAAGGAAATACAATTTAAATCAGCAATAATACACTATTATATACATACCTATTAGAATGGCCAATATCTTGAAACACTGACAACATCAAATGCTGGCTAGGATGCAGAGAAAGAGGGACTCTCACACACTCCTGGTGGGAATGCAAAATGGTATTACCACTTTGATGGTTTCTTATAAAACCAAATTCTTGTCATCCGATCCAGCAATCAAACTCCTTGATATTCATCCAAGGGAGGTGAAGACTTATGTCCATACAAAAATCCTCAACATGGATGTTTATAGAGGCTTTGTTTGTAATTGCCAAAACTTGGAAGTGACCAAAATGTCCTACATCAGGTAAATGAATAAACTATAGTATATCCAGACAGTATAATATCATTCAGCACCAAAAAGAAATGAGTTACCAAGTCATGAAAATACATGGAGGAACCTTGAGTGCTTAGTCCTAAATGAAAGAAGACAATCTCAAAATGCTACATGCTGTATAATTCCAACCTCATGACAACCAAAAAGGCAACACTATGGAGAAAGTAAAAAGATCAGTGGTTGTCATGGGCTTGAGCCAAAGGCACAGGGTTTGGGGGATGAATAGACAAAGCACAGAGGATTTTTAGGGCATTGAAAATACTCTGTATGATAGCATATATGGATATATACCAGTATATATTTGTCAAACTCATCAAATGTACAATACCAAGTATGAACCCTAAGGTAAAGAGCAGACTTTAGGCAATTTAGTTCAGTTCAGTCCAGTTCAGTCGCTCAGTCATGTCCGACTCTGCGACCCCATGAATCGCAACACGCCAGGCCTCCCTGTCCATCACCAACACCCGGAGTTTACTCAAACTCATGCCCATCGAGTCGGTGATGCCATCCAGCCATCTCATCCTCTGTCATCCCCTTCTCCTCCTGCCCTCAATCCCTCCCAGCACCAGGGTCTTTTCCAATGAGTCAACTCTTTGCATCAGGTGGCCAAAGTATTGGAGTTTCAGCTTCAGCATCAGTCCTTCCAATGAACACCCAGGACTGATCTCCTTTAGGATGGACTGGCTGGATCTCCTTGCAGTCCAAGGGACTCTCAAGAGTCTTCTCCAACACCACACTTCAAAGGCATCAATTTTTTGGTGCTCAGCTTTCTTCACAGTCCAACTCTCACATCCATACATGACCACTGGAAAAACCATAGCCTTGACTAGATGGACCTTAGTTGGCAAAGTAATGTCTCTGCTTTTTAATATGCTATCTAGGTTGGTCATACTTTCCAAGGAGTAAGCGTCTTTTAGTTTCATGGCTGCAATCACCATCTGCAGTGATTTTGGAGCCCAAAAAAATAAAGTCTGACACTGTTTCCACTGTTTTCCCATCTATTTGCCATGAAGTGATGGGACCAGATGCCATGATCTTAGTTTTCTGGATGTTGAGCTTTAAGCCAACTTTTTCACTCTCCTCTTTCAATGCAGTTACCACATGTCAATTGGGATTCATCAACTGTAACAAATGTACCACTTTGGTGAGAGATGTTTATAATGGGAAAGGCTATGCAAGTTTAGGGTAAGGGATAGTAGGGAAAATATCTGTATTGTCCCCTCAATTTTGGTATGAACCTTATATTACTTAAAAAAAAAAAGTTAATTTTGAAATGTTAGCAAATCAGATACTGCAATACAAAGAATAGTACATCGTGTTCAAGTGGGATATTTCCAAAAATGTAATATTGGTTTAACATCTGAAATATAATCAGTATAGTTCATCACTTTAACACACACAAATAGAACAACTATAAGATAACTTCAATAGATACATAGAAAGATTTGACCAAATTCAACATCCATTCATGATTTTTTTTAAATATTCTCACTGTCTTACACCATCTGAACTTTTATAACAGAATACCATAGACTAGGTATTTTAAAGAACAAACACTTCTTATAGTTTTGGAGGGTGGGATGTCCAAAATCAAGGCATCGATAGATCTGGTATCTGTTGAGGGCCTGCTTCCAGTTCATAAGTGTGCTACGTGTGGTGGAAGGGGAGGGCAACTCTCTGGAATCTTGTTTATAGGGCACTACTTCCATCCAGGAGGGATCTTCCCTCATGATCTAACCACTTCACCAAAGTCCCATCTCCTAACACTGGTGCATTAGGGATTAGACTTTCAACATGAATGGGGGGGGGTGTAAACGTTCAGCCCATTAGACTCAGCAAACTAAACAAAAGGGGGGCTCAGTGGAAATATCCAGACCTAGCATAGGATTCCATGAAAAAAACTAAAAACATTTAACCTAAGATGAGGAATAAGGCAATGACACCTGTTTGTACTATTTCTGTACAATTTTCCTCGAGTGTCTAACCAGTACAAAGGAAAACAAAATAAAATTCTTACAAATTGAAAAGAAAGAACTGTCATCCTTCTTAAGAAGTGTCATCTTCTTAGGAAGATTACCTATGTAGATAATTAGATTACCTTATTATAATTAATCACCTTATTAATTATTGATTACTTTGTTAATTATTACCTATAATATAATTACCTTATTATAATTAAATAATAATAAGATTACCTATGTAGATAATCCCAAGGAATCTACCCAAAACAGTCACTGAAAATAATGAGTTTATTAAAGTTGCAGGATACAGGGCCAATATACAAAAATCAACTGTATTTATATACACTAGAAATGCATAATTGGGAATTGAAATGAAAAGCAATATAATAAAAAAAGATGAAAACCTAGACGTAAATTTAGCAACATAAGTTTAATATATCTTTGTAGAGAAAAGTGTAAAACATTACTTAGAGAAAGTAAAGAAGACCAAACTTGATAACAAGTTACATCATATTCATTGATCAGAAGAATCAATAGTGTTAAAATATAAGTTCTCCCCCAATTTATCTATATACTCAAAGCAGTCTCAATAAAATGTAAAGTTTTTTATTCAAATCTAGGCAAGCTGACTCTAAAATGCATATGAAAATGAAAAGAACCCATACTAGCCAAAATGGTTCTGTAAAAAAAAGAATAAAATTGTAGGATCTAAACTCCCTGATTTCAAATTTTATTATAAAATTGTAAATATCAGGACACTGCTACAGTCCCATAAGAATAGACCTATAAATCAGTGGAAGAGAATGAAAGTGAAAGTCGCTCAGTCCGTTCTGACTATAGTCCATGGGATTCTCCAGGCCAGAATACTGGAATCTGTAGACTTTCTCTTCTTCAGGGCATCTTCCCAACCCAGGGATGGAACCCAGGTCTCCCTCATTGCAGGCAGATTCTTTACCATCTGAGCTACAGGGGAAGCCCAAGAATATTGGAGAGGGTAACCTATCTCTTCTCTAGTGGATCTTACCAACCCAGGAATGGAACCGGTGTCTCCTGCACTGCAGGCAGATTCTTTACCAACTGAGCTATCAGTGAAGAGATTAGAAAGTCCAGAAAGAGCTCATACATATCCTCAGTTCATTTCTGACAAAGATGTGAAAGTATTTTAATGGAGAAAAGTAGTCTTTTTTCACTGGTGGAACAACTGGATTTCCCCATGTGAAGAAGCAGGTGAGGGAGGAGGGTGGGGAGAGATGGGGGACAATGGGGATGAGGAGGCAGTGGGGGAAGGAGGAGGAGGAAATAACCTCAACCCTAACCGCATGTCATAAACAAAGAAAACTGACAGAAACTGGATCGCAGGTCTAAATGTCAAAGCTGAAACTATAAACCATCTGAAAGAAAACACAGCAGAAAATCTCTGTGACCCTGGGGTAGGCAAACATTTCTTAGAACATAAAGAGCACAAAACATTTTTTAAAAAAAAGCAACAACAACATATGTTGTACTTTATCTACATTTAAAAGTTAAAAATTTTGCTTTTGGAGAGGCACTGTAAAGAAAATAAAAAGGCCTTTCACAGGCTAGGAGAAAACATTTGCAAATCACATAAAGGACTTACATCAGAATATACAAAGAACTCTTAGAACTTTTAATAAGAATGAAACAATCAGTAAAATAATGGACAAAATATTTGAACAGACACTTTAGCAGAGAAGATATATGAATGGCAAATAAGCACATGAAAAGATGCTCAACATAATTAGTCATTAGGGAAATGCAAAGTAAAAGCATGAAATACCAACACCCACTAGTATGACTAAAATTAGACATACAAAGTGTTAGGATGTAGAACAACTAGAAATCTCACATACAGCTGGTGGAAATGCAAAAAAAAAAAAAAAATGCAGTCACTTTGGAAAACAGTTCAGCACTTTAAGTATACAATTACTACATGACCCATGATTACTACTCCTTGTATTTCCTTATGAGAAATGAAAATATATGTCCACACAAATACTTGTACGTTAAAATTCATAGAAGCTTTATTCATAATAGTTAAAAACCTGAAATCACCAGCTGAGAAGTGGATAAGTATATTGTGGTATATCCCTGAAATGTACCTGAGCAATAAAAAGAACAAACTACTGAGATACAATGTATATATCATATGATTGCATGACCTGGATGAATCTCAAAAGCATTATGTTAACTGAAAGAGGCACAAAAGACTCTATCATCCGTTTCTGTAAAATTTTAGAAAATGTAAATCTATAGTCATTGAAAGCAGATCAGTGGTTGCCTGAGCCTGGGGATGAGAACGGGTATTGACTGCAAAGGGCACAAGTGAACTTTTTGAGGTATGGAAAATATTGATAATGTTTATACCAGTGTACATATTTGCCAAAATTTATGACACTGTGTTTTATACCTCAATAAAGCCAACTGTCAACCAGTCAATAACCATAAGTTAGATCACATCATTCCCAGGCTCAAAACTCTCTAATAGCTTCCTATCATGTTTCTAATGATATCCATAACCCCTGCCTCAGCTTATACTGATGCACATGAGCTGTTTCTACAATCCCTCCAGTCTCCTCCATCCACTTCTCCTTCAATGTTTTCTGTCATACTGTCCTCCTTAGGGATTCTAGTACAAATCAAGGATGTTCCTACATCAGAGTATTTGCATGTGCCGTTCCTTCAGTTTGGGATATTCCTTCCCTTTTCATTGATTCCTCACTTTTTCTAAGTCTCTGTTAAACTATCAGCGTATCAAACAGTCCTTTCCTCTACATTTTTTTTTTTTTACAATAGCACCTCCTCCACATTCTCCTTATGTTTTATTTTATTCATAGCACCTATCATTGTCTGATATTATTTTATTTACTTACTCATTTTATTTTCCCCACTTGAATTATCTCCTTGAGAGCAGGGATTTCTAAGGTCATATCTTTACCCACTAGCACAGTATCTGGCACAAAGTGGATCTCAGTGAATCCAGGTTATTCCATGAATAATCCTGAAATCTCTACATATTTGAATCTTGTAATATAGCCAAAGCAATGCACATAGAAAGACACAGTCATAAAAACATATATTATTGAACAAGAATGAAGCTTAATTAAACACTGAATTGAAGAAATTAAAAATAAAATGAAATAATTCTAAGGAAAACAGAGAAGGAACTAATAAAAATGAAGAATTAAATTAGAAAATAGGCTCGGAGTTGAAATAACAAATCCAAGAGCTATTTCTTTGGGGAAAAATAATGATGAAATAGGTAAATCACCAGCTTATTTACTCCTGAGTAAAGGGAATAAAGTTAGAAATGAACATCAAGGAAAATAGAATAGAGAGGAATTGTTTTAATCCTAAGAAAAAGATTTGTTCTATGAGGCAAATGTATTTGAAGACAAAATTGCTTTGACCCCTCCCAACCTCCTCACTTGGTTGACATCCTTTGGACCCATTGCTAATCACTAGCTCTCATGTGGCTTCATTCTGCTCTCGGGTCTCTAGAAACATCTCTGCAATATGTTAACCATGAGGGAGCTCAGAGAGGCAGCTGTTTTTGGTTAGGCAATCGCATTCTAAGCATCGCAATTAGGCTGTTGAGTCAAGACCATCCATGCTCTGCCAATAAATAACTGCGTGACTTTAGTACCTCCAAATCCTAGTGTCCTCATCTGTAAATGGAATAATAATGCCTGCCTCACAGGTGTGGATAAGTGAGTGATCAGGTAAAGTGTTGTGCAGAAGTGCTCATTAAATGTTACTTAGAAGTACTGTATGATATCACTAGTGGAATATAAAAAAGTTAAACCTATAAAAAACAGAGAGTAAAATGGAGGTTACCAAGGAATGAGGGATGAAGAGTGGTGGATAAAAGTGAAGATGTTTAAGGGTACAAACGTGTAATCAACAGTAAATAAATCACAGAGAGCTAATGTACTGTATAATGAACACAGACAATAATATAGTATAATAAATTATATATAGTTATATCAGCAATCCCATTATAATATATAAATGTATCAAAGTAACATGATACACCTTAAACTTACATGATGTTACATATCAAACTTATTCAATAAAATTGTTAATTAAAAAATTGAAAATGAAAGCCTAAGTGTCAACTGTTATTCAGTTACATGTGTGTTCTGAGTCTGAGTAGCAAGGGTAGCCTGTGAATTCTGGGGAGGTCTGACCACTGAACCATCTAGGAGAGGTATTGGGAAGCCTGAATCACCATACTTTCCTGGTCCCTTCACTATTCAGTCAACACTGACTAGACTGCAAACTCATCCTGGACATATTTAAGAGACATGGGACCTGGCTCAAGCTAAAGAAGTCCTCATTAGCTACGACCTCTGCTTGCTGGGGAACTTGGCCTCCACAATTTGCAGAATGCATTTACAAAGATGTTTTCTGGTGCAAGCCACACCACCGCTGCCTCTTTTGAGTGGACAGGAGGAAACTCTCCCAAGAAATGTCCAGAAGAATGGCTCCCTTAATGTTTACCCCTGGCTACCTCAGCTCACCAATCCACATGCACCTATCCTGGGCACACACAAGCATGGAGGCAGCAGTTAGCATCTCTCAGAACTGCACGTTTTTCATTTGTGATGGGCAGAAACTGGAAAAGATACTAAGGCATTCCGAGATTATTTCCAATCATTTCCAAGGAGTATAAATAGCCATATCCCAAGGCAGGCTCACAGACGTCCTTGAATCCTCCAGGGCCTGAACCACATGAAAAGGGAAAGGAAAATGCTTTTTCCATCCCAAAGACTTTGCTGCCATGAAGTTCCAAGTAGAATTGGGTTGACTGTTCTCTGATAAAGAATACAGAGTAAAATCTTCCTAATTGACACCTGTTTGAGTGCAGTTGATCACTCTTAAACTTGAGATGCAGGTTCTCAGGGAGGTTGTTCTCATTTTTAAAACAGAAATTTAAATAAATGACAAAAGAGAAAACAGTTGCTGCAGTCCAAATGCTTCCCAGAATCCTTACCAAGGAGCCTGGGTCTGAGTAAAATGAGAACTGCAGGCTGTCAGAGGTGGAAGGATCCTCAGAAAGCATCTCCTCCATGCCCTTTATTGTATAGCAGGGAG
Organism: Cervus canadensis; assembly: GCF_019320065.1. Classification (NCBI taxonomy): domain Eukaryota; kingdom Metazoa; phylum Chordata; class Mammalia; order Artiodactyla; family Cervidae; genus Cervus; species Cervus canadensis. The sequence goes on from NC_057396.1 coordinate 33,948,581, forward strand.
GCTGGGGGCAGACAAGGGGCCTATGATGGGGTCCAGCAAGTCAGGGATGGGACCACAGCAAGAAATCAGGTCTCCTCACCTTCCTATGACACTTCTCAACTGCACAGCTCCACAGGCCTATACTGACGTAGCTCAAAAACTGCAAACTGTGAATTCAAATGATCTGAACAATTTGCGAACTGTGGGTACCAGATGTTCTGCTCTTGTCCAGATGTTGTGCAACTTGTTAGAGGAAGGTCTCAGGAGATCTTGTGACAAAGTGCCTTTGTCACCTGCAAAACCCATTAACAATTCCAAGGAAATAAAAATAGAATGTGGATAATCAAGTCCAACTTTTTTTTTTCTTTTGTGCTTAGTTTCACTTGTTCATGGGGTGCTGCCTGCAGAATCCTTGCACCCAGGCCTTTAGACCAGAGTTCTCAGTGCAAAAGGGCTGCACCCAACACCTCTGAGACACTGTGCTTAGCACTGCAATCTGGAGCTGAGAGGACAGCTACACCTGACCCATCTGATCTCAGCCTCCTCCCCACTGACAAGAATCCTATAGCGCAGCTCTGCCAATTGTCTTTCAGTGAGTGTGTGCTCTAGAGTGCAAGCTGGCACCTCTCCATCCTTCGATCAAAGAGTAAAACTCTCCTGTGTTTCTGAACCAAATTCAGTCTCGTTCTATTGGTTTGAATGATACTGGGCAGAAGGACCCCTTTGGGGGCCGATGTGGGAGGGTTGGTAAGAAACTCCTTGGCCTTTTTGCCTGTACCTACCCACTTGGTTTCAGGCTGCCCCTGGCTCCAGCAGAAGGACAGTGGATGCTTTGGGAGGTTCACAGGAGGATGACTGACTCTGATCTTTGGGTACATTCTGATGGGTTAGAACAATGGCAACCTTCAGCCAAATTCAGAGCAACTCTGCCCAGCAACCTGATACCCGACTGTGGTTCAGGCACAGCACAGCCCCCAGAGTCATCTGGACTGTAGCCCCTGGGGGAGATCACACTATGGCATCATTGGGAACTGGAGACGGAAACTAATGCATGCCTGCCCACTGCGTCTGGGGGGCCTGCCCACAATACCAGATGCCTGGGGATGGGGCCGACCTGTGGATGAGAGGGAGCCACGGCAGTCTCACCCACTATCTTGCCAACAGTGCTGTCCTCTTGTTCCCTGTACAAGGCAGTAGTGGCCACACCAAGGCTTTTGCCCCCACTTACTGACCCCCAGGAATCAACAGTAGCATTGTCTAGTCACTTTCCATTTAGAAAAAGAGAGGGGTCAGTCCTGTGAGCCAAGAGGCAAGACTGGAGAAAAGCCAGGTAATGAGGACCACCTGACAAAATGGAACAAGGATATTCCATCAGATTTCAGGAAAAGGTACCAGGGTGCCCACATGTGAAAATGTTCCTCCAAGGTAGGTACAGGCCCAGTAACTTGACCTCTTCCAATCAGCACTAGTTTCTCTGAAGCGGGCTGGGGAACCCTGCGAGCTGCTCGCAGAAAAGACAAGGAACCCCAACATCAGGAAGCCCTCTGAGCTTCAGGCAAGAACAGGGAACACCCATCACCTCATCTCTCCTCTCAGCTTGTGAGGCAAACCTTGGGAGATTCTTTATCAACTGAGGTTCCTATGGGCAGTTAGCAGCTACTATAACCCTGCTAAAGGAGCTGAAAAATTAATGTTTGGTCAGTCAGTCACTATATGGGCTCCACACCAGTTTCAGGCTTTAGTAAGTTTTAAGGGAACAGAATGGCTATCTCCGAGAAAGTCAATTCAAGTTCAAATACTTTCATTTCTAGGAAAAATGGAATGTGTGACCATTATTCCCTTGCTATTAATAATATCTGGGCCTTGCATCCTAAACTGTCTGCTGTCCTCTGTCTCCAAGTAGCTAGAGTTTCTGAAAATTACAAATGATGGGCACTCAGCAACGCTAACAGGACGGAGGCCTGTGACAACCAAGTACATGTAAAGGCAGCTGGAGAAGCTCTGCTCCTCTACTCGGGGTTATGATGGTGCCCCAAGCCAGCTAAGCAGTTATAGAAGATGGACTGGCCACCCCTCAGTGCCCTTCTAAAGTGAGGAGCGGGATGAAAAACCAAGGAGGGATTTGTCACCAGCAAAGCCCATTCACAGTTCCCAGGAAATTAACATAGAAGAAAGTCTAACCTTTTTTTTTTCTTTTTCCTTTGTGCTTCCTGTAGTTGCACTTGCCCACAGGATACAGAGCGAAGAGGCCTCCCACCAGGAACTTCAGACCAGAGTTCCCAAGGCCAAAGGGCTGAGCCTGCTTCTTAGCTTGGGGCCGTGTGCAGAAGCTCTGCGCTCAGCACTGCAATTCAAGATGGCTGTGGCGGCCGCGCGCTGCGTGCAGACACTGCGCTGGCGCTGGCGAGCTGCCCCTGCCCTGCCGGAGCCCCGCCCCGTCGGCCCTCCCCGTCGCCCCGCCCAGCACGCGAACTGTTATAAAGGAGCCTGGCCCTTTCAGGCAGCTGCGTGCATCAGGAAGTCAGGCAGTTTCTGGGTTGATACCAGCTATCTGTTGATACCCCGTTGCTGGCACCCTGGTGTCAGCCACCATCACATCTTGATGTCTTACTGAGATGGCACCCAACTGGCCCCTGCTTCCATCCTGGCCCTCGTATAAGGTGGTAGTCAGAGTGGTCCTTTTCAACATAAATCAGCTGCGTCACTTCTCCACTCTTAAGTCTTACTGGAGAAAGCATTCTTTGATCGGGTGTATCCTGGTGGGTCATGCTCCCTTGCTAAGATATACCCTTTTATGTTGCTAGTTTGCATATAAAAGTTAGACGTTTTCTGAGCCTGATCTTCCCCCTTTAGCTTCCTTCCTGCTCATTTCCTGATGTCTAACCAACTCAAGCAGAGACAGTCCTCAATGAGTTGAACAGAGGAGAAAAAAACCTGGGCTCCAGCAATTATGACCATATTTAATAGTGTCACACTTGAAGTCCATGACCTCCACACAATTGGAAAGAATGTTTCAGATATCACTAAACCTAGAGATTGTCCTCTTCTGCCTAGAATTCCAGGAAAACTTTCCACTAGCACAAAGTTCCACTAGCACAGTGCAGAACATCAAAAAGAGAGACCCAAGCCCAGACTTGGGCCTCAGTCCAGCAGATAAGAATGAAAGGAAGTGACAGAAGGACAGAGATGTTCCCACAGTAATAACAAGCAGGCATTTTTCAGAACGTGATGTCTAACAAAAAACAAATACTTGAAATTCTAACATTGCATGGATATGTACAGCAGAAAACTCCAGAAAAGGAATGGCCAGAGCTATACCTAGAAAGAATAAATTGGACATAAACTGAGGAGTTGAGGGCAGAAAGACTGAGAATTATCTATAGTCAATAACCATGTCAATTACAATGAGCAATAAATTCAGCCAATATTGTAGAAGACATATTCCTAGAATATTCCTCAATAGAGTAAGAGGAAAGCAGGTTGATAAGGTAAGGGTGCACCTGGCAACAGACCAGGGATCTGGTTTTACTCACAATTGGCTAAGGATTCCACCATAATGGGAAGGGATCAGTGGTAAAACCTCCACCATCTTGAACTTTAGTTGATCCTTCAGGAGTAATGATCCCTCAATTTTAGAGCTACTTCACTGGAGATGTTTGATGAAATGCAAATTCCTGGGTCTGCCCAGACCAACCAAATCACATCAACTACTGGAATCTATTATTGTTAATAAGCAAACCAGATGTGTCTAAGTCATCAGAGTTTTGTGTTGGCGGTCAGTGGATCCCACCTTAGAAACCTCTGCTCTTTAATGTCTGTAGTCTGTTATGTAAATAATGTGGCCCATGTATTCACGTGTGCTCTTATACAAATAATTGCTTTGGGGAAAGAATCATTGAATGAACTGTTTATAGTCATTACCTTTGGGGATATGGGATGAGGGCCAAACTGGGGATATGACGGCACTTTCCTTCAATCATTTCTGTTTTGTTTTACTTTTTTCACTTTATTTATATGTTACTCATATGGTGGCAGTGGTAGTTATCTGGACATGGAGTTTAGGGCCGTGGTTTTGTTCTCCTCTTTTTGCATTTTTAAAAATTTTAATTAGACAGTAATTACTCTACAATATTATGATGGTTTCTGCCATACATCAACATGAATTGACCATAGGTATACATATGTCCCCTCCCTCATGAACCTCCCTCCCTCTTCCCTCCCCATTCCACCCCTCTAGGTTGTCAAAGAACACCAGCTTTGGGTTCCCTGAGTCATATAGCAAATTCCCACTGGCTATCTATTTTACAAATGATAATGTGTATGTTTCAACTTCTCTCAAACGCTATTGTCTTCTACTCGCTCCTTCCCCCACTGTGTCCAAAAGTCTGTTCTTTATGTCTATGTCTCCTTTGCTGCCCTACAAGTAGGATCATTAGTACTATCTTCCTAGATTCCATATATATGCATTAATATACGATATTTGTCTTTCTCTTTCTGACTTACTTCACTCTGTATAATAGCCTCTAGGTTCATCTACCTCATCAGAACTGGCTCAAGTGTGTTCTTCTTATAGTTGAGTAATATTCCACTCTGTATATGTACCACAACTTCTTTACCCATTCATCTGTTGATGGACATCTAGGTTGCTTCCATGTCCTAGCTATTGTAAATAGTGCTGCTATGAACAGTGGGGTACATAAGTCTTGTTCAATTATGGTTTCCTCAGGGTATATGCCCAGCAGTGGGATTCCTGGGTCCTATAGTAGTTTTATTCCTAGTTTTTAAAGTAATCTCCATACTGTTTTCCATAGTGGCTATATCAATTTGCATTCCTAATCTTCTTTAAAAGTGGTAGCAAATTTTCAATTCACTATTTCTTTATTCAAAACGTATTGAGTGCCTACTATGTGCCAGGCACTGTGCTAAGTACTTGGACTATAGTGTTTGCAAGATATATACAAAACTGAGCCTAAACCATCTGCTTTGTTGTAAAATAATTGTAACTCAAACTTTGCACATGGTCAGCTATCTATGTTTTTATTTTCACAGGTTGAAAGAGTTCCTCTGGGTTGATGAGCTGAGCCCTCAGGACAGAGAGAGGCCAGTTGACAAATGTAATCATGGCCTAGGAGCCCAGGGGTACATATCAAGTAAGAGACAACTTTGCCCACCTTGTCTTAAAGAATGGTGTGTGGAAAGGACTTATTATTTCCTGCTGTGTTGCATGTTATTCACACAGTAGAGCAGAGCCTGGAGAATTGGAATTGCAAACTTCTGGTTCATGATAGAAGTGGGTAGAAAAGTGAAATTGAGATGGGATACTGAACAACTAGTTTGAGGGGCAAGAGTCTAAATTTTTCCTTGCTTTCCCACCCAGATTGAGCATTCTTTATTTTCTTTAGAGAGAAGAACCAGTAATAGGAGGTGAATGGGACAGTTCTCATTTGCAAGAGACCCTCTCTTCTCACAGACCCTCTGCTTCTCACAGCATGCCCACTTTCAAAACCATGCATCAACTTCCCCAAAGCAGGTATTTTGTAAAATATGCATTGCATTAAAAGAAATAACTTATAAAATACTGTATGCAGGTTCTCAGAAATATACTTGTTTTAAAGCTGAAATATGTTATAAGTTTACTGAGCTCACAAAAATATTATCTTTATTACCATTACCAATGATACCAATAATTACAGCTAGTTTTTATAATAAGTACATATGTTTCATCTTATTTCACCTCCCTAGTCTTATGAGATAAATACTGTTGTCATCCCCATCTTTTAGAGGAGGAAACTGAAACACAGAGAAGTCAAACAACAGGTCCAAGAGCACTCAGGATACTCTCTATCAATCCAACAACTTGCCTCCACAATCTGCAGTCTTACCCACTCACTCTCTGTCCTTAAGTTTCTCTACAGTGATGAACCCAGACCATCTATTAATGAGTGTCCCAAAGCACAAAAGAGGGGTGGAGGGACCCACATGAAGAAAGAAAGAAAGATCCAGTTATCAATGATCCCTGTGCCTGGTCACAGCAATCAAGCAATAGACTTCAAGCAAACATTTACAAGATAAAGCCACTCTGTAGACAATTGCTATCGTTGGGCTCCATGAGAAACCTCTGGTTGTCAATTTATCTACTGGTCAGTTTCACAGCACTCTAAATTTTTTTTTTCCCTGCAGCCAAAGGACTGCCCCCTTTTCCATCTCAAATCTTTCTTTCTCTCCTCTACTCTCTTCTTCATTCTTCCTATTCACAAAGATAAAAAATACAGGTCAGTGAAAGTTTGGAAGAGAACTTAAATTGTAGATTTAACTTTTCAAGTCAAATATCCCTTTTGCCAGAAATTTTTACCTTTTAATCCAGCACTTCCCAAATTTTATTTTATGAAACACTGTTCCAATAGATATTAATAGATATATCTTAGGGTGGCCCATGGTCAAATAAGCTTAGGAAACAAGGCATGCCAAGTCCTCCTCTTGGAGCTATGTTATAAGCATAATAAGACTGAGAAGTCAAGCAGTAAAGAAAGCTGTTTAACTTAAATATGACAATTAATTTAAATATTTTGGGTGCCTACAATGTGCTAGTCTCTATTTTGATACAGGAAAAATACAGCAGTAAACAAAACAAAGTCCCTCTTTCTATGGATCTTTGATTACAGTAAATGTAATCAAAATGTTTTTTGTGATATATTTTTTGTGATATATTAATTTTTTAATTAATTAAACATTTTTTGTGATATATTAATACCTTGGAAAATGTGTTCCATTGGTCACAAACTTTGTAAATGCCTATCTAGAGACATAAAATTGTTGTTTAATTGCTAAGTCATGTCCAACTCTTTTGTGAGGCCGTGGACTGTAGCCCACCAGACTCATCTGCACACGGGATTTCCCAGGCAAGAATACTGGAATGGGTTTCCATTTCCTTCTCCAGACGATCTCAACCCAGGGATTGAACTCCAATCTCCTGCTTGGCAGGCAGAATCTTTACCACTGAGTCACCTGGGAAGCCCCCATCTGCAGACATATAGTATTTATGTAATTTGAGTTTTACTTTCACCTACTGATGCCCAAATAGAAAAGGATATCCATAAATATAAGAGATACCCTTGGTTCTGTATTTATACAGAAGATTATTATGTGCTTATGGAGAAGTGCTATATTTCACAAAATTCAAAGATGAAAAAAAAAACGAAAATTATTTTTTTTTAAATAAAAATTGTCAAATAAGAACTCACCGAAGGAAAATCTTCAGATTAAGGGAAAAAATCACATTTGTAGACTTGCTTCATTTGTCTGTGGAGACATCTTACATAAGCCTTTTTTCTAAACATATCTATTGGACTAGACAGGTTATTCAGTTCTTGTACCATGATTCCCACACGTATTATAGGGCTGATAACATTTCCTAGGTCGAATAATAAATACTTTCTACTACTCTGCTACTCTGTTCTGATTGGCAAGAATTGGTAAGTCTGGGACTTTGGGCAGGGGAGGTGGACATATGAGTGAATTGTCTTTGGTAAGCAGACATAAAGAAGAGTCAACGTGGGAATAGCCACAATGGGAAGAGCCACAATGGGAATGGCTACAAAGGACTAACAATCAATTAGCAGGACAGAAAACACACTTTTCATCCCATCTGATGGTAACTGATGTGCAGACCCCACAGCCCCAGGCTAGGATCCCCCAGTTCTCCAATGAGGGAAAAGCAAGGGATTTTCATAGTTGAACTTGCTTTTAAGAGTGATACTTCACCATCTCCTTCAGAAGAGGGATAAAGAGAACCTTAACTAGAGCAGTCAATGAAAACAAGTGTCAGAAAACAGTCAGGAGGCATTTTAGAAATTCAATTAATGGACTTGTCCGCTAAAGGAAGTTCCCAGAGGCCCCCATGTTTGTGGCATCATTCATTCAGTTTAGAACGCACACACACATAACTCTTCACTATCCAGCAAATATTTCTTTCAGTAAACTCCCAGACACCCAAGTCTCTAGGATGAAACATTCACTTTTGTATCATAGTCTCCTGCAGCCTAAATACCTGTTCTAACCTGATTCATTCAGCCTTAGCCAGATTTCCATCACCCTCATAGCACTCACTCTTATCAGGTTGGTCAACTGATACTTTCTCCAAGGTTTAATTAGAATACAAAAAAGAAAAACTAGACCAGGAAAATCATAGCAGACAAATACAACAGTTGAGTTTTGGGCCCAATAATTCTGTTAGTCATTCAAAAATACATACAGTTGACCTTCAGACAGTGTGGGAGTTAGGGGTACCAACCCTCCATGCAGTAGAAAATTTGCATATAACTTATAGCTGGCCCTCCATACATGTGGCTCTTCCATATTCACTCCACCAACTGAAGATTGTGTAGTACTGTAGGAAAAAGTTAGTGTGTGCATGGACCCAGGAAGTCAAACCCATGTTGTTCAAAGGTTAACTAGATGGGGCACCTGTTAGCAGCCAGATATTTTGCCAGGTGCTGGGCATTCAGTGGTGGATTAGAGAGATGAGATTCCTCTCTCATGAAGCTTACAGTGAGGGGAAGACAGACATTAAACAAATGAACAAATGAGACAATTTCAGAAAGTGAGAAATACTCTGAAGTTCATCAAACAAGGAGAAGTGAAGCAAAGCGACTAGATGGGAACATTCCCACTTCAGAAAGGAGGGTGGTCTGCAGGCAGCAGGACCAGCAGGTGCATGGGCTCTGGGGAAAGCACAGGCTTAGCTTGCTTACATGACAGACAGAAGGGCCGCGAGCCAGACCACAGATGAGCTGGCTCAAGAGCAGCTCGGAGAGGTGTGCAGAGGCTGGATCATGCAGGACCTTGAAGGCCATGGTGAGGCTCAAGTTCAAATTGTATCCTAAATCCTGTGGGATGCCATGGGAGGATTTTTAAGGAAGGATAGGTTATGATCTGTCTTCTGTTTCAAAAGATGATTGTGATTTCCATGAGGAGAGGGATGGTAGGACTGCAACGATGAAATGTAAAAGAAGTTACAAGTCTATTTTAAAAAAATTTCTCATAATTCTGTACCAAGATGAATGTTGCCCTTAAAGTGAATTAATTTATTAAGTGAAAAAAATGGTCAAAAAGCTTATTCTGGTTTTTCCACACTACCTTACAGAAAAACCAGAACAAACTTTCAGCCAACCCAATATTAATACTGGTAAATGTTTTAAAATATATACATTCACATACACACATTCAAAAACATAACACAACTTTACCTGTAAAGAGTAAAAACAACTCTATTTGCTCCAAAGTGCACTTTCTTATGTATTGGTAGATCTGATAAAAGGCATCATTAGCTACCTTTCCCCCTTGGATCTTTCATGAATACTTCACTGGTAATTGGTTAGGTCCCTTCACAACGGGAAGAGGATTACCCAGCATGACATCCATTGCTGTCAGGAACACACAGCAATTGCTGATGTTGAAGAGATAAATGGGGTGAAAATTGCTCTCACCACTCATTGCCCATCTCTGAGAGGTGGCTGGGCCATCCCATCTGTGAGGGGAAGAAAGACTTGGAAAAGCAGTGTGGCCATTAGGAGACCTTAAAGAAGTCTAAGGCCACTGTGAGGAGACCAGAAACTTGTATCTTCCAGATGTCATTAATTGTCCTAAATATCAGGGATTGCCCCTGTTCTTTACATCAGGAAAATAGTAATTACAGAAGCTATGACGGTAAATATGCTATTTCTTCCAAGAATTTACAGGCACTCCAAACTAAGGCTTGCTTAGTGTGGGTTCTTTCAGACCCTGCTTGAATGACTAAAAGAGCACATTTAATAAATTCTTTGATTTGATTACATTATTTCCTCACTCTTTTTCAAATAAGAATTTGAAGTGGCTTCTAGTGCTTTGTTTAAATGGAAAAAAAATAGTGCTTCACACATCACAGGGTTGGATCATTTTAAGGTGGTTCAGCTATTTCTTCTTGATTCCTTTCATTTTTTTCACAAGCTTGGTCAATCTTCAGAAACAATATAAAAGAAAAATTCAGCACTATTGTGGTATAAGTTCACTCTAATCCTGAACTTTCTGAATTCAAATGAATGAGGTGTGAACATTATTTACATTGGTATGGTTACATATAGCTCCCATAAATTAGATGTTTAAAATTTCAGGAGGATGTTTACTAAGCATTAACTAAATATGTTGAGACTGGCATATAATCCAGGAAGAAAAAGAAAGTGAAAGTGTTAGTCACTCAGTCGTGTCCAATTCTTTGTGATCCCATGGACTGTAGCCTGCCAGACTTCTCTGTCTGTGGGATTTCCCAGGCAGAATACTGGAGTGGGTTGCCATTTCCTTCTCCAAGGGATCTTCCCAACCCAGAGATTGAACATGGGTCTCCTGCATTGCAGACAGATTCTTTACCATCTGAGCCCCCAGGAAGGCCCCACTCCAGGAAGAAAGACCTACCCAGATACCTAAAGGTCAAATTCTCCATTGAGATAGACAGTCATGGTCAGAAAGAGAAGTTCCCTGGGACTCTACAGCGTTCTTGGATACCGTGGAGGGGAGAAGAAACTTGAGATTCGACCTCCTTCTCTCATGAATGGGGAAATTGAAATCAAGGTAGCAGAACCCTTGTCAATGGTCACATAGGCTGAGGGATACAAATAGGCCCAGGATTTCCTGAATCCTGGGTGATTTCATGGTGCTGCCTTTTTTCATAATTTCTCAGATTTCACACCCCAGGTGCATTTAGAGCTGGCTCATCTTTAGGGAAGGTCGGACCCTCTAGGGATCCTATGAACAGAGATGACAAGAGACAATTACAGCCCTAAGGCATGCAGGAGACCCAACCAGACAGCCAGAGATAATAGGAAGTTTGCTACTCCAATCAGGGCCCCTCAGTGGCCACAGATCCACCTGGTACTCCTGCTGTCTTGCCCGTCACACTGTTCACTGATCCCAGGGTAGATAAGGCGCAACCCGGGAAAATGGAAGAAGACTCAAGGAGCTGTGGGGACTGCAGACATGTTTACTCGCTCCAGGCAGCAGCAACTGGGAGTCTTCAAAGACTTCTGATATACTAAGACAGACAAAAGTGGCCCATGGCCAAGTGGGCACACAGGCGTAGTGCTACCAAGGTCAGCAATATCACTGTTTACAAACATAAGAAGTTATGAGGCTGTGAGAGCGTGGGGCAGGAGAGCCTGACTGACGCCATGTTGTCAGTTAATTTCTTCACACCTGCGTCATCACAACTCACCATTACCACTTGCAAAGACTCCCTGTGGGTGCAATACTGCACTGAACACCTTCCATACATGACTTAACTTTGAACTTTACAGAAATCCTACAAGGCCAGGCAGGTTAAGAGATAGGCTCCAGAGACAAGGCAGCCTGCATTTGAATCGCATTTGCCCTGCTTAATATCTCTGTGAGTTTTCCCCCCACATCTCAGTTGCCTCTCTGTAAAATGGGAATAATAATGTTACTAATTTTAGACAGCCATCATGACAAGTAAATGAGTAAGTTCATGTCCAGTACTTAGGAAAGTGCCTGACACATAGTAAGTGCTCCATCAACACTGCTATTATTATCGTCTTTTTTTACAGATGAGGGAATTGAGGCTAACAGAGAACAACAAGTTCAAAATAGCACAGTAAGTAGAAGAAATAGCATCTGAGCTCCAGACTATATCACTCTAAAGACTGTGTTATTAACCATGTTTCTAGACCACTTCCCTCTGGGGAGACTCAGATGTAACTTGTGCTCTGGGCCCCATAGGTTGTCAATCCACAGAACACCAGTTCTCTACAACCAGCAGGGAGTCAATCCCAAGACAACAGAGCTACCTTCCTCACCTGGCCCAGCCAAACTTTTCAGCCTCTTCCCAGCCCCTCCTTCCCTCATCATTTATGAGCCCTTGATCTACCTTCACTGGTATCACCTACCTTGGATCAGCAAGTATGGACACTCCCTACGTGTTGATTAAATTGAATCAAACAATCAGCCTTCTTCATCCATAGAGCAACCTTTGAGAACTAAGGGAAAGATCATGATTTCATTGGGACTCATGTTCCTATAAATAATTAGAATATTCATGCAGTTAGTTACTAAAGAATTCCCTGAGATCAGGGCTTTTCAAACTTTAGTGGGCATTGGAATCACCTGCAGTGCTTGTTAAACCAATTACTGGGCCCCACCCTGGAGTTTCCTACTTGATAGGTCTGGAGTGGGACTTGTTAATTTGCATTTCCAACAAGTTCTCAGGTGATGCCCATGCTGCTGAAATAAAAGATCACCATTAGAACACCACCACCCAGGGTAATGATTGCTACAGGCAAGATCACCGATAGATGCTAATATTAGTAAGCAAAGCATTAAAGAAAAATAGGATATTTGTACAGTCTCAAAGTGTCTCCAACAAGTATTTATTCACTATGGAGGTGGTTTTTATACTTGTTCACCAATTGTTTGCTTGTTCTCCCTCCAGGAATGGAGTTTAATTCCCCTCCCCTGAATGTGGGCTGGATTTAGTGACTTGCTTCTAACAAATAGAGTGTGGGACATGGAACAAGCAGTATAGTAACTTCATCGCGGGAAAACCTGGCAGATGCCACCCTCACCAAGTGGTCAAGACTAAACCAGAAATAAGTCACATTGATACCATGTACTTCCTAACATGTTGTGATAAGGGTACTTCACCTTTATGATAGTCTTCCCCAAAATCCATAGCCTCAGTCTAATCAAGAGAAAACATGAGGCCAATCGAAATTAAGAAATATTCTACAAAATAACTGGGCAACTCCTTTTTAGGTTATCCCTGGTGGCTCAGTTGGTAAAGAGTCTGCCTGCAATGCAGGAGACCTGGGTTCAATCCCCGGCTTGGGAACATCCCCTGAAGAAGGAAATGGCAACCCATTCCAACATTCTTGCCTGGAGAATTCTATGGACAGGGTAGCCTGGTGGGCTACAGTCCATGGGGTCAAAAACAGTGGGAAACAACTGAGTGACTAACAATTTCACTTCACTTTCATAAGTTTTAAAGTCAAAGAAGAAAGACCAAATAAATGTCACATATTAAAAGAAAATAGGAAATATGGTAACCAATATAATACAGTATCCCAAATTGATCTTGAAAGAGAAAAAGGAAATTAATAACTTTTAAAAAACTGGTAAAATCCAAATAAAGCCTGTAGTTTAGTTAATAGTAGGTCTGCTTCTCAGTTTAGATAAATGTACCACAGTCATGTAAGATGTTGACACTGGGGCAGGACTGGCTACATAATTTCATGGGTATAGGCAAAGCTATGGTTTTTCCAGTTGTCATGTATGGATATGAGAGTTGAAATATACAAAAGACTGAGCACCGAAGAAATGATGTTTTCCAACTGTGGTGCTGGAGAAAACTCTCAAGAGTCCTTTGGACAGCAAGGAGATCAAACCAGTCAATCATAAAGGAAATCAACCCTGAATATTCACAGGAAGGACTGATGCTGATGTGAAGAGCTAACTCATTGGAAAAGACCCTGATGCTAGGAAAGATTGAGGTTAGAAGAAGGGGGCAACAGAGGATGAGATGGCTAGATGACGTCACCTACTCAATGGACATGAGTTTGAGCAGACTCCAGGAGATAGTGAAGGACAGGAAAGCCTGGTGTGCTGCAGTAGATGGGGGTCACAAAGAGTCAGACATGACTAAGCAACTAACTGAACAACAAGTGTAAAATGAAACTCTGGGGCCACTTGTTCAAAATTTAAAAGATTTCAAGACAGCAACAGAGAAGAAAACCAGGCACAGGCCGTTCTGAACATGGGGTGCAGTGAGACCACACAGGTTGTATGCCATGAAGCCTGCCCTGCGTTTAGAGGAAGCAAGGTGTGAAGCATATAGTCAGGACTTTAGCTGAGCTGAGAGACAGCACTGAGCTGCCAGGCATCTGAGTAGCTGATTAAAGCAACAAGCTTTAAGAACGAGTTAAGCCTTTAATCACTTACTCTGATGATATAAGAGGAGAAAATGTTGACTCCCCCTGCAACCATGCCCAGGTTGAAGGTCAGGTGAATCAGTGTGGATATGGAGTTCATCTCACTGTTGAGGGAGCCCCAAGGAGCAAAAGGCCCCAGCAGTGAGAGGTGAGAAAAGTTCAGAGTGGAAAAGAACTAGGGGAGGGTGGGTACAGAGTCAGAGTGGGGAAAGATTCTTTAAGCTTTTCCCTCTTCTCCCTGATAAAGAGCATTTAGCAGAAGTTTCTGAAAAAGACCTCAACCAAAGCCTTGGATAAAAGGAAGGAAGGTGTCTGGGCTAGGAATGTAAGTATGAGAAAGATCTCCACCATGACAAGTGGAAGGAGGGGGTCTGAGACCCTGATTGCAGCTCCCTTCAGACGGCTGTGCACCTACGGGCAGGAAGTATGGTTAGGGCAGTGCCCCTCACAACCCCCGTGAGGCTTGCCATGTGATGCCTTTCTGTTAACCTGCGGTTGGGCCTGAAACATCACATGTAGGTTTTTAGCCGGGAGCTGGACTCTTCATTTTTTTGTACTATGTTTGCAAGTCTTCTATAAATCTATAATTATTTCAAAATAAAACTTTTTTTAAAAAGGGCTCTCTCACCATTCTCCCATTCTTTCATCTCCCAGGCCTACTAGCCATTTTGTCTGTAACTGAGACTAATAAACTAAGTTTCTAAGAACTAGTTTCTTTGTCCTTCTCTCCACAGGTCTTAGACATGAATCACTGAGGCTGCACCAGGGACCTCTGAACACCTGGATCATGGTCTACTTTGCCCTTCCCCTCTCCGCATCAATAGGCCTCTTTCCCAAATGCAAATTTTCAGCTTGTGGGAATAGATGCCTGTGAGTCAGCTGCCCTATCCAGACATACCTGAACCTGGATGGATTGAGCACCACCCACAAGTCCTCCGCCAGGTGTTCACTGAGTGGACTGCCCTTGCTTCTCTCCACTCAAATTTCTTTCTCCATCTCTGACATCTCCACTAAGTTCTCGCAAATACCTCAATGTAGTATACACTGCTGCCTCATGTTCAATATGTCCAGAAAGGTATTTAACCCATCACTACCCATGCAAAAAATAAAAAAACAAAAAACTGCTTTCCTCCTAACATCTGACTTTTAATGACAATTTTGTGTTTTTAATCACCTGGGGATTAGAACCTTAGCTACATTTTGAGTTCACCCCATTTCCTACCACATTCCATCAGTTATTCAGTAGTTTCTACCTCATCAATATGCCTCATCTGTTAAAGCCCCACCTATGCCACAGGTTTTAATATCTTTTTTCCTGGCTTATTACAATAGTTTCATTACTCATTCTATTGTCAAACCTGTGTGCTATACCCTTTGCAGGCATGCCCTTCTTACCTCTGAGCCTGTTCAGACCATCCCTGTTCACACTCTTCCCATCCTCCAGCCATTAAGCTAGGTAGTTCTCATTTAGCCTGTATTTGTTGATCATCATTTTCTTCCCTGATCCTTCCCAGGCCTGGGTCAGATGACACCCTCGGCCCCTGGGTTTGCCCTGACACACTGTACTGGTTTTTTGTCCTTTGCTTTAGGCATGAAGCATGACAGCAGGGACTGTGACGTGATTATAGCCATAGCAACCAACACGAAGTGGGATACACAGTCTTAGTTAAAACTTACTTTAAAAAAATCTTATCGACTGAAGGTATGAATGCTGGGCACTGTCCTAGGACTGGGGGTTATAAAGAATAAACCTTAGTTCTTCTTTTCAAAGATTTCACACTCAAGTGGAAGACAAAAAAAGTACAACAAGCACTTATGGAGTACTTTATAAGTTAGGTACAATATCATCCCCATTTTACAAGGGAAAATTGAAATGGAAAGTTTAACTGCCCAGTTTAACAAGTGGCAGACTAGGAATTTATTATAATCGAGAAGAGGAAATAATCCAAATGTCTGTCAATAGAACTATACATGAACAAACTGTAGTCATTCATACAATAGAATTCCACTCAGCAACTAAAAGCAGTAAGTTACTGATACAGCAGCATGGGTGAATCTCAAAAATCTCCTGCTGCGCAAA
Source organism: Cervus canadensis (assembly GCF_019320065.1). Classification (NCBI taxonomy): domain Eukaryota; kingdom Metazoa; phylum Chordata; class Mammalia; order Artiodactyla; family Cervidae; genus Cervus; species Cervus canadensis. Next base: position 33,964,607 of record NC_057396.1, read on the forward strand.
AGAAGCCAGACACAAAAAGAGTACATGCAATATGATTCCACTTATATAAAACTTCAGAAAAAAACATAAATCTAATATGTGGTATAAGAACACAGATCAGTATTTGCCTTGGGCTAGGGCAAAACATGGATATTGACTAGCAAAACATTCAAGGGAATTTGAGGTTGATGGTAATGTTCAGTATGTAGTTATATAGGTACATATATTTGTCAAAAATCACTACTGTATACCCTGAAAAGTAGTGAATTTTACCTGATGTAAATTATATCTACACAGTTTATATAACTTTTTTTAAAAGTAAAAGTAAAAACTCAGTCAAATTTCAGAATCCTTGTTTTTAACCACTCTGCCGCCTAACAAATATGACATTTACACATTCGTAGAGACTGTATCAGGCATCACGAAATATAAAACTTTGGTTTCTACCAAAATAGTTGACTATTTCCCCCCTTCCCACCAAAATTAACACTGAAAAAAAAAAAGTATAAAAGCAAGAGGAAAATATAAGTGTCAGAAATCAACAATGGTAATAATAACAAAATGTGAGCCCTCTGGGGACGGGGTCTGGATTTTGTGTGTCAGGAGGTGGGTAGCTACAGCTTGAAACTGACAATACCCAGGGATGGTGTCCCCCCAGTGTGTGGGAGGAAGGTTCTGACATTTCACTCTCACCTCCCTGCTATACTGCCTTGGACAAACCATCACCTATTCCTTCACAGTCCAGCCGAGTCAACACCTAACGGTATGGCAGAAAAGTCCTTTGGGAGCAGGAACAAGCAAAGAGCTGATAAATTAAAACAACACTGAGATCCTACTACACATTTATTAGAATAACCAAAATCCAGAACAATGACAACACCAAATGCTAGTGAGGATGTGGAGCAAAAGGAATTTTCATACACTCCTGGTGGGACTGCAAAATGGTACAGCCAATCTGGGAGACAGTTTGGCAGTTTCTTAACAAACTAAACACCCTCTTACTATGTGATCCAGCAATCACATTCTTTGGCATTTATCCAAAAAAGTCGAAAACTGATGTCCACACAAAAACCTGAACACAAATGTGTATAGCAGCCTTATTCATAATTGCCAAAAACTTGGAAGCCAGCTAGATACCTTCATTAGGTGAATGGATAAATACACTGCAGTACACCCAGACGATGAACTATTATTCAGCACTAAAATGTCCCTCAGCACAGAACTTTAGATACGTATGACTAAGTGGAAGAAGCCAACATGAAAAACTACATACTAGGGCTTCCCTGGTGGCTCAGTGGTAAAGAATCTGCCTGCCAATTCAGGAGACTCAGGTTCAATCCCTCCAGGAGGATCCCACATGCCACAGAGCAATTGAGCATGTGCACCAGAACTATTGAGCCTCTTCTCTGGAGCCTGGGAGCTGCAACTGCTGAGGCCCATGCACCTAGAGCCCATCCTCTGCAACAAGAGAAGCCACTGCAATGAGAAGACCGAACACCACAACTAGAGGAATGTCCACGCAGCAATGAAGACCCAGCATAGCCAAAAATAAATAAATAATAAAATTACTTTTTAGAAAGCTACATATTGTGTAATTCCAACTCTATGACATTCTGGAAAAGGCGAAACTATGGAGACAGTAAAAAGATTAATGGTTGCCAAGAGTAGGTGGGGAAAGGAAAAGAAGAAATTGGCAGAGCACAAAGCATTTTTATGGCATGAAGAATATTCTGTATGATATTATAACGATGGATATATGTCATTATACATTTGCCCAAACCCATAAAATATACAACACTACCAAGAGTAAACCCTAAGGTAAACTATGGGTTTGGGGTGATTATGGTGTGTCAAGGCAGGTTCATCCTGGTGAGAGATGCTGGTAATGGAGGAATATGCATAGGTGTAGGGGCAAAAGGTATATGGGAAATCCCAGTATCTTCCAATCAATTTTATGGTGAACCTAAAAAAAATTATCTTTAAAAAAAGTTGATGAAAATGAGTTGAATCTGCTCTGCACCCCCTCTCCCAAACCCAGACCAGACACAACCCATAGAGGCCACCCTCTCCCCATGTCAATTCACCTTGCAGGTTTAAAACGGAACTCCAGTTGTGGGACCTAAGGGACCTTGGGCTTTCTGCCCTCAGACTCATCTGTTCCCCTCTCCTTAAATCCATGGAGACAGTCACCTGAACGTGAGATCTTTCCCCAACACACCTTACCAAACGACCGATTGATAGCCTCAGGGAAACATGACTACATAAACCAAAAGAACTAGATTTGAGGATATAATTACTATGAAGAAAGGCAACATACAGAACAACACCTGAAGCAGAACTACTGAAACAAGCCTTCCAAAAATGTAAAATAAGCATGGAGATATAAGGGAAAATATTAGCCGTAGGCAGCAAAGACAAGAAATTGACAAGATCCCAAGCAGAAATGTTAGTATCAATACTAAAGCCAAAGTAAATAACACAGTCAATGGAATAAATGGCAAGATGAATTTGAAGAAAAATGAATTAGCGAATTAGAAGAGCAGACTGAGGAGATGATGGCAAATATAAAAGAAAAGCTAAAAGATGCTTCTGGATGTGAAAAGATAGACTCGATATTAAAAATAGAATAGAATAAGGGGAATATAGGAGTACCAGGGAGATAGGCAGAAAAGCTGAAAGAGTAAAGAGCAGGGAAACCCACGAAAAGCTTCATAAAGAGAAGTCTTGAGATGAGACAAAAAGAAGGGTAGAAGTTTGCCAGGTGAGCATGGGAAGGAAAAACATTTCAGGCAGAGAGAAACAACGCAGGTAAACGCAGGGAGGCATGAATACAAAGGATCACTTGGATAGGATCTAGCAGGTAGTCTGGTGTGTCTGGAGCAAAGGCTATTTGAAGGAAGGTAAAGAAGGTTAACGTTGGAAGGCAAGCAAGAATCAGGTCAGGAAAACTCTTGGGAGATCTGTAGCATAATTATACCCCATCTTAAATACCAGGAAACTAAGTCAAGCTCAGACAGTTGAGTGAGTTGCCCCAGGTCAGACTTCCAACAGTCAGGCTCGGACCAGTTCACTGCCTTACACTCAGTGGTGGCTCTGAGTTTGCTTGTAGCTTGGATGTCTCGGTGTTCTGCAAAGTCAATTAGAATTTTTTTTTAAAATAAATGAATTTAGGAAGTAGAGGAGTTGTGCATCCAAGATGAGGTGCGTTGTTCTGAAGTTTCAGAGTGTCCAGTTGACAATTATTAGTTCAGGGTTAAAAGTAAGAAGATCAAGACAGTTAATACAAATTCGGATATTCCCAGCATATGGAGATAGATGGGAGTGGATGGAGTTGCAACAATAATGCCGCTGGTAACCTCGGCAAACATTTCCTCAGGACAGAAACATCTTACTGGGGAAGGAGGACACAAGTGAGGAAAACTGAAAGGCCCACAGTCACACTGGCTTGGTGCTTTATCCGTTAGTCAGATCTCAGCTCAGCTGTAGCATCTTCTGCCAGCCAGATACAGCCAGCCCATCAGATAACTCTGATTGGGATCTGAGTGCAGTGCAGTGCTCAGTCAGGACAGAATCTTTGTGACCCCATGGACTGTAGCCTGCCAGGCTCCTCTGTCCGTGGAATTTTCCGGGCAAGAACACTTGAGTGGGTTGCCATTTGCTATTCCAGGGGATCTTCCTGACCTAGGGATCGAACACACGTCTCCTTCATCTCTTGCATTGTCAGGCAGATTCTTTACCACTGCACCAGTAAACCTGGGAAGTGAAAATAACCATCCTCAGGTGCATATCGTCCAAAGTCTGACTTCTTCTAAGTGACACCCAATTCTGGGATCCAGGAATACAGGAGCACTACAGTTGCTTGGGAAACCAAAACTGGGGAGATGTATCTTTGAATGCCAGGTACCCAGAAACATATCCTTTTATCCAGAAGGAAAATAATATTACTTTTATCTTGTAGATAAAGAGACCAAATCTGAGATAAGTTAAGTGACTTGCCCAAGATCATTCAGCGAAGAGGCAAAACTGGGATTCAAATCGAGGGGAGGCTGGTTCCAAAGCCAAGGAGATGAAGATTAAACAAGACTGTGCTGGTGTACACAGCATTCACTCTCATTCTTGCTTTCTCAAAGCCCAGTGTTCAGAGTGGGTCAGGAGAAAAAGGTCCATGTCCTTGCTCCTAAGAAGCTTGAGAACTGAAGTCACCATTTTCTGGAAAAAAAAGAGCTTTGGGTTACAAATCAGAAGAATTGGGTCCAAGTCTGATCTGTGCCACAGCTTGCCGTGTGACTGTGATCAAGTCACTCACCTCTGCGGTCCCCATCCCCTCTGCAAAAGGAAGAGTCTGGAAATGCAGGTGTCTGTGACTGGCAGGAGGCTTCCCTGAGACCATAAGCCCCACCCAGCAGAGCTGGCAGTACCCAGTTCTCTCCTCCCAATGCCTGTCCTCTTATCCATTCATACCAGCCATTACAGCTAGGGCTTCCCAGCTGAGGGCTGGGTGTGGATTGTTTGAGAAGCCATATGGCATCCCAGTGCAGCCGAGAGTCCAATCTCAAGGGGAAACCATTGTTCATTCATCTGGACCGAGTGACATTCTTTATGCAAGAATAACTCTTGATTAAAGGGTGAGTTTTAATGGAAACTAATTAGGCAAACTCTTTAGCCTGGGCATAATGATCAAATGAGCTGTCACACCATACCTGATACAATGATCTCACTCGCTACAAGATTTTATTCCTTAGCAATTACACTCCCACATGGCACTGCGTGCCGTTATTGCCTGGAGCACACATGTCAAATTAAAGAGCAACTTATGCACCTGATATTTAATTATTGCCTAGTACTACAGACACCCGGGGAATGTCAAAGTGAGCAGTCCTGCTCAGGAGAAACGAAAACTGAAATCTACTTCTGCAAGGGAGTGAAAAAAATAGGGATAAAATATGTATAGGCTACTATAGTTCCTTATTCAGCCGTCTTACAATTCAGTTACAAAACTTGTTCTCCCCAACCTTTAATAATTTACCATTTTTTTTTCCTTCATCCAGAAAAAGTCAGCAGTTGAAGAGTTGTAGGTAAAGATACAGGGGTCCAATTGGTACTTGTTTACCTACATGATTGATGTGGTCAGATCTGGTCAACATTGAGCTCTTCCTGTAAGTCATTCTCTCCCTAACAGACTCTGACAGGAAAGAGGGTGCCTGGCATACCTTTTTAGCCCAAAGGGAAATATCTTCCCTCAAGGCTGAGCACTCAGGAAGCCACATCTCACACCAGTCACACGAGCAACACATTTGAAAATTTGACCAAAGTTTCCCCACAAGTTGGGACAGTGAGAGGCCATGAGAATGGAGGCTCTATCTCTACTTTGGTTAGAATACTCTGGAGAACTTTGCAAACATACGGATGCTCTGAATCCCATCCCAGACTATTTACATTAGGATCCAAGGCTTTAACTTTTGGGGCTTCCCTGGTAGCTCAGCTGGTAAAGAATACACCTACAATGCAGGAAACCCTGGTTTGATTCCTGGGTTGGGAAGATCTCCTGGAGAAGGAATAGGGTACCCACTCCAGTATTCTTGAGCTTCCCCAATGGCTCAGCTGGTGAAGAAGCTGCCTACAATGCAGGAGACCTGGGTTCGATCCCTGCATTTGGAAGATCCCCTGGAGAAGGGAAAGGCTACCCACTCCAGTATTCTGGCCTGGAGAATTCCATGGACTGTATAGTCCATGGGGTCGCAAAGAGTCGGACATGATTGAGTGACTTTCACTTTCTGAAAAGGAGGACTGGGTAATTTGTAAGGCTCCTCAGATGATTCTAATACTCAAGTAGGGCCAAGAACAACTGGTCTGGATTTGGAACCAGCCAGGCCAGAGCTTAGTGTTATAGGAGCTGCTTTCTGCCCTCAAAAAGACTTCCACACCTCAGTGCCTTTGGATGTGCTGTTCTCTCCTCTGGAATGTTCTTCCCCATCTCTTCTTTCTACCTGGAAAAGAACATTATCCTTCATCATCAAATACATACGCTGTTTTCCTCTGAGGTCTCCCCATGATTTCCCCAAGCAGAGTTGCTTCATCATACACCAGGAGCCAGACACAAGGCTCAAAGGATCATTAAACTATCCTGCTCTCCTCAGCGGGGGTTCAAGAAGGGAATCCCCATGTCTCTAGCAATCATCTGTGAGTCCCAGCTGAGCAAACTCTGAGAATATCTTGGTCCCTTTGGCTCCAGATAAAGAAATTCAATTACTCATTATCAGAATTGCACTGCCTAATACTAAAATGCCTTAATATGAGAGCTTTTGTATTTAGTAAACTGCACAGCTTGTGAAAACCCCCTCCAAACATCTGGCAAGAGGCCCAGCAGAGGTAGGGCTGAAACCTCTAATGATGGCAACATGTAAACAAGTGTTTTGTTTCAACTGATAATCATTAACTTCCAGTGTCAGGCTTACCCCTAGAGGTCTGATGCCTCAGCCTTGCAAAGGCCTCTGGGAAACAGCAGCTGGGACAGGGCCTATGCTGAGCCGATGGGGAGGGAGGGGGTGGGAAGGCCTGTCACTATCAACCTGGAGAGGCAGGAGGTGACGGGAGCAGATGCCTCTGATGAAAGCGAATGCCATCAGGGAGTCCTAACTTCCTTTCAGGGATGTTCATACTGGGCAAGGGTTGCTTCTCGACTATACCTGCCTAGCTGTGTGACCTTGGCAATAAAGCTCCAGTTTCTCTATCTGCCAAATAGAATAACAAAGGTTCCTACTTTATAGTTGTGAGACATATGTAAGAAAACATGCTCCAGCCAGGCTTTTGGCACTGCCCTGACTTACAGAAAGCAGTCAATAAAAGAAATTTCCAATTTCTTTCTCCATTATTTCCCTTCAGATGTTTCTAACTGGGAACTAGACTAGTCTGAAGACCCCTGTCCTAACTCACTAAGTAATGGCTATTTGACCCCAGGATCACTGGGCTGAAGTTTGTGGTGTTTGTACACATGAGTATCATAATAGAAACTGATAAGGGAACAGATAGGTTTTTATTCTCATTGAACATTAACAAACACTGGTGCTGAGTAATCCTTCACACTATAACTCATGTACAAATATTAATTCATTCCATAAATATTAACTGAGTAACTACTGTGTTCCAGATACTATGTGTACTAAGATGATTAAGAAGTGTGTTCACAGCTTGGGTTCTGGGAAAGCAGACACTGAGACAGAGCAGAGGTCACCATGGAGTGAGTCTAGGACACACTTGTGTGAAAGGGAGATGTTATGGACTGAACTGTGTCCCTCCAAAATTCATATGATAAAGCTCTAACCCTGAGTGTGACTGTATTTGGAGATAGGGCCTTTAAGGAGATAATTAAGGCTAAAATTCCCTGGTGGCTCAGAGGTTAAAGCGTCTGCCTGCAATGCGGGAGACCTGGGTTTGATCCCTGGGTCAGGAAAGATCCCCTGGAGAAGGAAATGGCAACCCACTCCAGATTCTTGGCTGCAGAATCCCATGGACGGAGGAGCCTGGTGGGCTACAGTCCATGGGGTCACAAAGAGTCAGACACAACTGAGCGACTTCACTTTCACTTTCAAAGTCAGAAAAGGTCTTCCCAGGTAGCTCAGTGGTAAAGAATCTGCCTGCAATGCAGGACACTGGGTTCCATTCCTGGGACAGGAAGATCCCCTGGAGAAGCGAATGGCTACCCGCTCCAGTATTCTTTCCTGGAGAATCCCATGGAGAGAGGAGCCTGGTGCGTTACAGTCCATGGGGTCGTAAAGAGCTGAAGATGACTAAAGTGACTTAGCATAGCAGAGCACATACAAAGTCATAAATGCGGGACTCAGACTTGATAGGACTGGTATTCTCATGAGAAGAGGGAGAAACTAGAGCACTCTCTCGCTCTCTCTGCATAAGCACAGAGGAAAGACCAAGTGAGGATACAGTGAGCAGGGGGCTGTCTGTAGGCCAGGAAGAGAGAACCCAGAAGCAGAAACCCAAACCAGCCAGGACCTTGATCTTGGACTTCCAGCCTCTAAGACTGTGAGATAACAGATTTCTGTTGTTTAAACTACCCAGTCTGTGGTATGCCATTACAGAAGCCTGAGCTGACAAACACAGAGATGAAGGAAGCAGGAAAGGGGGGAGACAGACACTGAGCTGTAACTCAGGCCCAATAAAGACCTCAGGTGACCACATGGGGAACTCTGGAGCGGAGGGCCTTTCTGAGCCTCCTCCCAATCCAGAGAGGGTCCATTATGCCCCCTAGGTCATCAGTCATTGGATGCAGGCTGCCCCTGAAAAGAGGTGTGACCCTGGAACAGGTAGTTTCCTTCTGCAGAGCCAATCCCCAAGAAGGCTGGCGGGACTCTGTACATCCCAGCCTCCCGTCACAAGGAGTTCCCTATGGCCTCGTGACTATCGCCCTTTGTCCAGCTCCCACCATGTGCCAGAAGCCTCATAAATGTCATTTACTTGGTCTTCACAGTTCTCCTGTGAGAAAATACCCATTTCACAGAGAAGGTGAAATAACATCCAAAGCCACAAATCTGATACATAATGAAGGCAGAATTGAAGAGACCTCTCTTTCCCATCAATCCTAGTCTTGTCTTGACAGCATGCTTCCTCCCCCTTGCAAACCGTCATTTTCCACAAGAGGTTTTCCCTGTCCTCCTCCAGCAGGTATATGTGCCCATAACACCCTGTGCCTCCCTCTTCAAAGCCTATAGCACTTTGCATTATCAGCAGTCACATTGTACGTGTTAGTTGCTTAGTAATGTCCAACTCTTTGCAACACCATAGACTGTAGCCCGCCAGACTCCTCTGTCCATGGAATTCTTCAGGCAAGAATACTGGAGTGGGTTGCCATTTCTTCCTCCAGGGGACCTTCCTGACCCAGGGATCGGACCCAAGTCCCCTACATTGCAGGCAGATTTTTTACCCTCTGAGCCACCATGGAAGCCTGGTCACATTAGCTGACACAACCCTGGTGGCTCAGACAGTAAAGAATTTGCCTCCAAAGCAGGAGACCTAGGTTTGATCCCTGGGTTGGGAAGATCCCCTGGAGGAGGGAATGGCAACCCGCTCCAGTATTGGCTAGAGAATTTCATGGACAGAGGAGCCTGGTGGGCTACAGTCCATGGGGTCACAAATAGTCCAGCACAACTGAGTGACTAACACTTTCACTTTAACATTTACCATGTCTCAGGCACTGTTCTGGCACTTTTCAAACATTAATTTATTTAATCTTTTCAATAGCCCTATAAGATATTATTTTTATCATTCTCATTTACAGATAAGAAGGCTAATAAGATATGAAACTGTTAAGTAACTTTCCCAGAGATACCCAACCAGGGTTTGAACCCACTCGATCTGGTTCCAGATATTATACTATTCTGTCTTGGGGTCATTTCTGCCACCCTTCTGATCTGCAAATGTTTGGAGAACATGGACGAGTCTCATTCTTTTTTTCCACCCCAGTGACTTACCTGGGACTGACAAATACTAAGCTTTTCGTAAGGTTTTCCTAAACAACTAAATGATGGCTTTCACATGAACATTTTGAAAATAATTGGATCTGATCTATATGGACAAAGCCTAGAAGAAAAGAGACAAAAAAATTCATTTGGTCTGTTGAGACATTAAGATCATGGGTGAATTTTAATTTTAATTACCTGGATATTGAGAGAATACTGGTTTTTAAGAATTCAAAATGGGTGATGGCAACTTTATCTGCATTTCCTATTGCTGTCATGAGAGTGGACCTCTAGTACATTTCAGATGGCATTCCTACTGGGATGCAGGCTTCTCCAGTCCATGAAGCTCAGGTCCAGAAAACATCTCAGGTGTCATGGCAGGGCAATGTTTTTCCAATGACCCCATAACCAATTCTAAGATGAAAAGATCAAGATTCCCATCATCACAACTCAGAATTACTGATACTCAGAAATGATGTAAAGAATATTTTGGTGGCCATTTAAGCCTGTTTCTAAGTGAACTCTAGTGACTGGGCAGATTCCCCAAGTCTTCAGATCTTCAGATTCCCACTAGGACATTTAGATAAGCAGACCCTCACGCAGCTGATAAGTAATCAAAATGAGCCAGTGGCCTGGGAGGCTCTGAGAAATTACATTGCGTTCTCTCATCCCACTCCCGTACTTGCTGTTTACCTTATATTCATTTATTAATTCACTCATTTATCCGTTCAACAAATGTAACTGGGGTCCTACTAGATGTCAAGAAGTTTTCTAATCTTGAAGAATACATAATGAACAAGCCAGATGAGTCCTTTTTTTTTATGGAGTTTATAGTCTAATGAGAGAATATGGACAGTAAACAAATGATAGAACTTCAACTCATGATAATTTCTATAAAGAAAATAAAACAGGGTGACATCCTGAAAAGTGAGTGAGGAACAGGGAAAAACTGATTTTGACAGGATAGTTAGGGAAGGATTCTCAGGGGTGACATTTAAATAGAGACTTGATTAAGTGGCCAACTTTCAGGAAACCTGGGAGAAGAGGAGTGCAAAGTCCCTGAGGCAGAACTAGGCTTGCCAGTGTCCTGGGGGCAGAAATCAGACCAGTGCAGGTGAGCTGGATGAGCATGGGGAAGAACAGCAAGATACAAAGCCTGAGAAGCAGAAAAGAAGTTTGGGTTTTATTTCTAGCATGATGAGGAATTATTGGAGAGCTTTTAAGAAAGACAGAAATGCAATATGGTTTAAGTATTTAAAAGATCACTCTGGCTGCCAAGTAAAGAATGAACTATAGGAAACAAAAATAGAATCTTGGAGACTCCGTTCACTGTCTACTAGATGTCTGGTCTGCTGATTTGGCTCTTGTTTCCGATCCCAAAGTTACTGCCAGCAATTCAAATTGCCTAGTTCGTTTCACCTCCACCCCTGACTTCCCAATACTTGAGTGTTGCTGCTCACCACTTCAGCCAACACCCCCATCTGCCCAACTGGCTCTGCACAGTGGGGGTCAGATGGGTCCTCTAGATCACAAAAGGCAGCAGTTTAGCTCATTAATGTCACTTGTAAATTAATGTAAAACCCGAAAATGTCAACTGCAAGATCCATGAAAACAGAGTAAAGAATTGATACTGTCTACAAAGTTTCCCCAGTGCTATGCAGAGTAGGTGCTCCAAAGATATTGGTTAGATGAACAGATGGATCTAGATGGGCTGGGTGCTCATTGTCTGGCTGAGATGAAGAGAGCCTCCACTTGGGAGCCTGGGGAGAAGCTACAAGGAAGCTGCAGTCCAGCAAACATCACCTCAACTTAAAACCTCCGTATTGGCTGGGATGAAGCTGCCCAGAGGCCCCTCCTTGGATCAGGTGGGACTTGCTAGACTGCCAGGCTTGTTCATTAGTGGCCTGACATTACACATCTGCAATTGGGTAATCTCTATGTTAACTGCTCCCTCCCGCCATAATGAGAGCTCATAACTATGTTTTATATAAAGCCGATTATGCATTTGCACAGAGACCATAAAGGGTCAGTGATTATAAAGTGTGTTGGGAGTCTCTGGGGTAACCATCATACTACCCAGTCCAGACCCACCCTGTGGGATGCATTTGAATGACATGGGATGGGTGGGTTGGGAAGGAAGGGCTCTGTAAGTGCAGGACTCCTAGATGACCAGGAAGGGCTTCTGGGATGTGGCCCTCTCTTAAAGCATGCTACTACCACCTATTAGAATTCAAGACAGACTTATAGCTTGCTGAAAATCTTAGGTCTAGGAGAAGGTCATTTTTTAAAATCTTTTTCATTTCTTATTTTTTCATATTTATATATAAATATATAAACATATGCATATGCATATTTGATTCTGCTTTCACTGAAATTTTTTCAGAAAGGAGCCCACTCTTGTCTGTATGATAAAGGATTTTCGAGGACTGGCATGAGGTCTGAATTTTTTCCCTTGGGTTCTGTTATCATCTCCACACCCACTAGCTGTGTTACCTTGAATCATACACATTACCTTCATGGGTCTCATTTCCCACAGTTATAAAATGGGATCACCATACCTCACATTTTTGGCAGGACTGTTTTGAGAATTAAAGCATAACACCATCTATTGAAACTGATTAGTTTCAGGTATTGTCTATGTGTCAGTTCATTTAAACCTCTCAACAACCCTTTGAGGTGGGCCCTGGTGACATCTCCAATTTTAAAAGGTAGAAACTCAGAAGTTAGAAGGTTGGCTCAAAGTCACAGAGCTGATTAGTGGTGAAGCCAAAATTCAAGCCCAGACAATCTGTCTCCGGAGCCAAAGAACCCAACAACAGTGCCCAGAGCAAAGTAAACATTCAAAAAATAAATGAAAGTTTCCATCATTTTTACCGACTTCAAGGCAATTTCATGCACAAATCTTTATTACTACTATCACACCTTGGGTATGACTCCAGGTCCTATTAAAAGGGACAGAGATAAAGTGAGGGGCTATCGCAGAGTCAGAATCGTCTGGTACCCCCAGAGGGTTGACTCTTGGGCTACTGAGGGGATAGAATGGAGCCCTGACAGTGAGAGCGAGACAGAGACAAAGAGGGCAGGAAAAGGACACAGGAAATTTAGACTCTAGTCCCATCACCTGCCCACCATGGGACCTCGAGCAAAGCCAGCTGCCCTCAAGGTTCTGCCCAGGGTACGGCAGAGGCTGATTCGGCTGGCTCGGGGACTAGACGTGAGGGTCAAAGCACAGGCCAGTGAGGATAGGCTGCGCACACGGATCAGGAAGATCCCCTGGAGGAGGAAATGGCAGCCCACTCCAGTATTCTTGTCTGGAGAATCCCATGGACAGAGGAGCCTGGCAGGCTACAGTCCATAGGGTTGCAAAGAGTCAGACACGACTGAATCGACTTAGCACACACACACTGGAATAGGAGTTAGACTGAGCAAGGGGAGTCATGGGCCCCTTGCCGGATTTTCCTCCTAGAGGTCACCCAGCGCGTCTGGATGGCCCAGACTCATAGCTGAGATTAGCTGTAACCTAGACCATGAAGACCTTGGCAGAGAGCGTCAGGGAGCCAGAGCTCTGGCCCAGCCCACCAAGGATCTGTGGCATACCCCAGCCCAGTGACAGCCCCTTCTGGCCTCAGTTTTTCCCATCTGAAAAATGAGAGGGTCAATGAAACAAATTTTAACGGCTCTAACATCTTGAAAATCCTCCATCCCCAAGCCTGACTTCATCCACAGCCTTATACTAACATCCTTGGGGCACAGCGATTTCATTTAGGTCAGATGATTTCCCTGCACATAAGCAGAAGTGAAACAAAAGCCCCCTTTCTCCCAAGTCGTTAGCTCTCTCACACACAGGCACACACACACACATGCATGTAAACCCTCATAATGCTTATACAGGCCACCCCCTCCCCAGTCGTGCACAAAGGCTCACACACAGGCGCGCAGAGGCACAAACACCTGGACTCCCTAAGCCGCTCCTCCCCCCACCCCACCTCTGCTCACTCCCCACCCCCAGTCCTTCCAACTCCCCTACTGGGAAGCGGAGCGGCCCCACCAACCTCCGCGAGTTACTTAACCTGATGGGCTGGTGCCACCTAATGGTCAGGATGAGAAATGCACCCTTGGTCCCAAGAAGCAGAAGGATTGGAAAAGGTCCAGGGTCATTACGTTCACCCCTCTCCCTCCAACAGGGCTATATCCAGAGCTGCCTTAGACGGATGAGACTTTCTTTAATCTTTAAAACCTTTCAGACAAGAATTTCCTTTCATGATGCCCCTAAGGTGGATCTTCTTTTCCAAAGATCAGGGTATTGTCATTAACACTCAGAGTAGGCTTGCACTAGAGCTTAAAATGATTGTGCATGAATTCTGTGTTCATCTTTGGATGTGTTATCTCTTTAATCCTCACAACAGCTGTCTTTGCAGGGCTTGTATTACTGTCTTCATTTCAAAGAGCTGCAACCAAGAAGGAGTAGCCCTAAGACAAACACTAGCTCTAACTCAGCAGCCACTTGGCCTCAGTTCTGTCAGTGTGTACAAGACTGGTTCCAGTCATTCATTCAGTCATTCTTCCCTTCAGTGAGCATTGATTGCACACCTACTATGTACCAGGAACCGTGTTGGGGCTTAGAATTCAGCAAGCACTTGTACATGGCCTTTGCCCTTAAGGCGGTCTCTCAGTCCACTGAAGTCAATGACAGCTCTCATCCTTCTAGGTCCCTGACTTTCAGACTTAGTGGATCTTCTCTGCAAACTAGAACAAAAGCCCTGAGGAGAAGTCAAGGGAAGAAGAGTGAAAAGCTGTGACCCAGCCGGGGTGGGGGTGGGTGGGTGTGGGTGTGGCAGCCAGCCTACAGAGCCGGAGGAAGGTCAGTGTCCTTGCTCAAGAGTCCCCTGGCCCACACCCTGCTCCTCTGGGATTGGTCAGTCTGGAACTGCCTCAAGCCCTTCCAGGGCCCGTATCCTCTCAGAAAGGAAGGTGAGGAGCTGCGGCCATCTGACTTCAGAGCAGATCGCCTTTGTGCCACACCAGGACTTTGGGGAGCACACCAGAGAGATCGGAGCCAGAAGTGGGGAGCACCTCAGGGGCCTGGAAGATGGAGTGAGGGAACCAAAGCTTTATTGGTAATTGTGGCTGTTGCTCTGACAGTCAGAGCCCCCATGACCTTCCTAAGCACCTGTCTCTCCATCTACTTCCTCACAGATTCACACTGCCCCAGAGTCACTTCCTATGCTCCAAGCACCCCACGGTCTACCTGTGCTTAGCCTTTGCTCTCTTACAAATTAATAGACAAAGTACTTAGAATAATAGACTCCTTGAATGTCAAGCCCTGGAGGAAATCATCTGATCCAAATGTTGTGGATGAGGAAAATATAATCAGAGAGGGGTTAGGACATGTTCAAAGTCACACAGCCAATGAGTAGCATGGTCAAACCTAGAATTCAGGCACCCCCTTCCATTGTAAAGACTTTTCCCTACTTTCTCTCTTCTTTTCCATTCACACACAGACACCTATAAGAGTCCATTTCCATTCTGAAAGTTCTTTTTATCATTCTTCTTCTTTTCACTTCTCCCGTTTAACCCTATTAGATCATAAGCCCCTGGAAAACAGAAAATCTCTTTCCTTCCTCCAAAGCCTTACTACTTAGCATGATGATAAGCATGCAAATGTTAAAAGCTGGATGGATGAAAGGATGGATCAATGGATGGATGGAGAGAAGTATGAATGGGTAAATTCTATATGGAATTTCTGCACTAACCTCTTACCTAGTCTCCTGGTTTCCTATTTCCCCACAGTCTGGCCTATCCACAGTGGTATTAGAATGACCCTTTTGAAAATAAAAATCTTTCTTTTCTGTGTGCAAAAGCATTTGAAACATTTCCTATCATCTAATAATGCAGGAGTCCCCAACCTCTGGGATCTAATGCCTGATGATATGAGGTGGAGCTGACACAACGATAGTAGAAATAAAGTGCACAATAAATGTAACGCATTTGAATCATCCCCAAACCACCTCCTCCCTCCAGTCTGTGAAAAAATTTTCTTCCATGACACCAGTCTGTGGTGCCAAAAGTTTGGGAACTGGCCATCTAATGGATAGTCAAGACCAATTGACTTACAATATCCTAAATGGGTCTGTCACCTACCATCCCAGCCTCATGTGCTATTAGCCATGTAAATACATCATACACAATCATGCCCTAAACTTTAGAAATACCAGAGTTCTCCATTCCCTAAATAAAGAAATATACATGGCCTCATCTCCAGGACCTTCTTGTGTCATTCCCATATTCTCAAAATCCTTTCCTGCCAATACCAGACTCTTAACATCCTAACCAACCTCCAAAGCCCAATTCAAATGCCACCTCCATGAAGTCCTCCCTCATTCCCTTAACAGAACGGCTATGCTCAGAGCATGTAATCCTTCAGGCTTTGGTAAGCATGGTACACCTCATTGTGCCCCTCCTAAAATGACCTTTTGAAACCTTCTCCCTGGGCAATGTAGCTGGTCGTTTTTATGTCCATAGCTCCCAAAAGAGGCTTAGCCACAGATCTGAGGATCTGACACAAAGTAAATGCTTGTTCAGCATTTGTTGAACGGACATTCTTCTAACTACACCATTTGCTCCAATTGTCCCCGAGGGTGCAGTTTTATTTTATTCTAAAACCACTTAAGTTACTTTCTAGGCTATTATGAGTGAGAGCCCTGCGGGAACAGAACACAGATTCTCCAAAGAGCCAGAGCTCTAGGGTGGGGACAGGGCAGGATGGAAGAGATGAAACTGGCACTCACAAAGCAGATCTCTTAAGGAGAGAGGAAGGTGAGGGGAAAGAGCTCAGTTCCACTGGGGGACACCCAAGGAGTCAAATTTTGGTTCAACTTAAGGACCTTATTCATGATGAAAGCTGTACAGGAATGGATTAGACTGCCCCAGGAAGTAGCGAGCCCTCTGGTCCTGCAAGTATGCAAGTAGTGACTAGAGATGACTGTTGAGGACAAATCTAAGAATATACGGTCTTGCATAGGGGACCACGGGCTTCCCAGGTGGCTCAGTGGGTAAAGAACCTGCCTGCAATACAGGAGACGCCGGAGATATGGGTTCGATCCCTGGGTTGGGAAGATCCCCTGGAGGAGGGCACAGCAGTCCTCTCCTGTATTCTTGCATGGATTATCTCCATGGACAGAGGAGCCTGGTGGGCTACAGTCCACAGGTCTCAGAGTCAGACACACGACTGACGCGACTTAGTGCAGCACTGCAGAGGGGACCACAGCAATGGGAGTGAGGTCGGATCATACACTTGCAAGGTCCTCTCCAGCACTGAGAATCTGGGATCCCAGCAAACCTCTAGGAGTGGCCCAAGCACAATTACTAAAAGTTGGTTTTGGGGGGACTATTATTGCTCTTTGTCTCCCTTCCTTTCAATACATCCTCTCACCCTGAACCTCTAAAAAGTCTGTCATCACAGAGTTGCTGAAAGAGGAGACATTCTGGGCGCCCCTCTCATATACAGCCCACCCTGGCAGTCACCTGCATCTTGATGGACAGTTCTCATACAACCTAACCTCTCAGGAGGCCCGGTGGGATTAAGGCCCATGGGCCCACAGCAATATCCAACCCACCAATCACCTTCCCTTCGCTTCTCTCCTTTTCTAGTGCTCCCCCACTACCTCACTTCTTCCTGGAATCACTTTCTAATTAATCTACTTGTACCCAAATCTTTGTCTCAGAGTCTGCATTGGGGGGTGCAACATGTTCTACATGGTGAGGGGTCAAAACACAGATTTTGTGGTTACTAAACCCTGGATAGGAAATCCAGTTTGGTGACCTTGAGAAAGGTAATAAATCTCTCTGAACCAACTTCAATGGATAAAAAGCAGCTAGTGAGAACTACTTCTCAGACTTCACAGCACCGTGTGTGACACAGGTCTGTATAGTTACATTCACTGAGTGCTTACTTTATGCCAGGAACCATGCTAAGATAAATGCACTCAGCTGTGTCCGACTTTTTGTGACCCCGTGGACTATAGCCTGCCAGGCTTCCCTGTTCATGGAATTTTTCAGACAAGAATAACAGAGTGCTTTGCCATTTTCTACTCCAGGGGATCTTCCCAACCTAGGGATCGAATTTGCATCTCTTGCATCTCCTGCATTGGCACGATTCATATATGTGATCCTCACACCAAAGGAAATGCAGGAAGAAGACTGAAGTAGACTGATGCTGCTAAGTCGCTTCAGTTGTGTCCGACTCTATGCGACCCCATAGACGGCAGTCCACGAGGCTCCCCCATCTCTGCGATTCTCCAGGCAAGAACACTGGAGTGGGTTGCCATTTCCTTCTCCAGTAGACTGATGATGGCCCCCAAAAGATATGTCCACATCATAACCCCCAGAGCCTGTGACCTCATTTGGAAAAATGCGTCTTGCCCATGTAATTAAGTTAATGATCTCAAGATGAGAACATCGTGGATTACCCAGGCACACCCTAAATTCACTGAAGAATGTCCTTATAGGAGATAGATGAAATCACAGAGGAAAAGATCATATGGAGGCAGATGTAGTGATGCATCCATAAGCCAAGGGACACTTGGAGTCACCAGAAGCTGGAGAAGGCAAGAAGGATTCTCCCTTGAAGATTTTAGAGGAAGCTCAACCTTGCTGCCACCTTAATTTTGGGTTTCTGGCTTCCAGAACTGTGAGGGAATGCATTGCTGCTGTTTGAGCCATCAAGTTTTTACAGTTTATTATGGCAGCCCTAGGAAACTGACACAAAGGTTTTATTGTCCTTGCTTTTACACATAAGGAAACCAAGGTTTACAGAAAAAGCCCTACCCAGAGGCATCCCGCCAGAATATGACAGAGCTGGGATTTGAACCCAAGCTTGACTAACCACATAGGGGCCACTCTTAGCCACCAGATCAAGGGAAATCAGTCGTGGGACATGCCTAGCACTGTGCCAGGCATGTCATAAATGCTCAGAGAGTGTCAATTTGCTCACTGTATCTAAACTTTCTTTTTCCAGTGCCTATTTTACCCCTGACCATTACTAGATAGTCAAGAGTTAATCAGACAAACCTGTTCCTGCCAATCCACGAGCTCTCCTAGAGTGGGCTTCTACCTGGATACAGTTACATCACACACATCGAGAAGGTCCTTAAGAATCAACTTGTCTGGTAAGCATTTCGGCTCCACGGCAGCTGGTGAAAAAGATAGATTGGGGCCTGTGCCTTGAGTTAATGTCAGTCTGAATTGAAGATGTGCCAGCATCATCAGGATAGATCCTTTAATTAACCTGCTAGTCCTGTCAGGGATTGGGTTCACTGTCTTTCTCCAGAAATGTGTTATGTGTCTCTCCTTTCACCACTTTGTCATTTGCTCTATTTTAGATTCAAGGTGTCCTTTAGCTGTGCTTTAAAAGACTCTCTGTCCTCTTGAGTCAACAGCTGTTGGCAAAGTGGCCCCTCAAACAAGATCTCATTGCTTAACCATCACAGCTCTTCTCACAGTGTCTGCAAGAAACAAACCTTCAGCAATTTTGATGCAACAAATACCTTTTGAGCAACTGCTGTGTGCTTGCTCCTGAGTTATCCATTGCAGAAGATGAATAAGACCCAGGTCCTGCCTTTCAAGAATAAAACAAAACAGGTGACTAGTGTTGCAGTCTTTTTACTTCATGGTAGGCACAGAAAAATGATAATAATTTTAAAGGGAAACTGGGAGAAATTCACAAGGCTGCTAGCGGTCTGAGGCAATCAGCCCAGGGGTTCCAGCTCCCGAGGCTCCTCCAAATAACCCCCATGGGATTGGGCGTCCAGCATTCCCACACACTAGTGATCCATTCACCTTCTACCTTTCAGGAAAATATGCTGGTAGAAAAACCATAGTTCTTACCTTTGCTCTTTGCAGGAATTTGTGTCCCACCATTTGAACCTGGATTCTGCAGTTGAAATCCAACACTGTCAGTACTTTTCCAATTTGTAGAATACATTGTATTATGAGAATCATTTTTGTAGCTACAATTTTTCCCCCACAACTTTTTTAAACTTCAGTCTACCTCTGAACTTCTAGACCAGGCTCCCAGGAAGCAAAATGAATGGGCAAGAAATAAGACACTAACAGGAAAACTTAGAGACAATTGAATTGTTTTGCTTCTTGCTTAATGTGAGGATATGGGGATGGCTTTATAGTTTGTTTTCTGGTATATGCATTTAGAAAGAGGTTATTCCAAAGATATATAAAGAGGGCCCTGATTTCAGGCATTCCACAACTTCAACAGGTTTTGAAATCCACTGAAACAAAGCAATAACTAATACATTTGTCCTCCCAAAAAGTACAAATAAGGTGCTCTGGACATTATAAAATTCCTGTGTGTGACGAATGAATGGATGAAAAAATGAATTTTCCTCCCTAAAGTTATCCTTAGTTATACTCATTACCCTGCTGTTTTTATTTTTTTATCAACACAGTACCGTGTTTTGGGGCAAAGGAAGTCACTGAGAAAAACCAGCATCGTGGATGACGTGCTAAGAACATCCCAGAACACCAGTGGCTTCCTGCCAGAGACGTGTGCTTTAATCAGGAGAAAACACCAGACAAACCCAGAGTGAGGGACGTGGTACAAAGCAGATGACTTACACTCCTAAAAATATGTACATATTTCAGACAAGGGACATTTTCCAGAGAAAAAGAGACTAAAAAAATCACAAAAATTAAGCACAATGTGTGATCTCAAATTGGATTCTGAGCCAGAAAAAAAATAAAGTGCTATAAAAGACGTCATTAAGATAATTGGTGAAATTTTAATAATGTCTGTAGATTAATATCAGTCTTAAATTTGATTTTGGTAGTTAACTGCAGTTACATGAGGAAATAGCCTCATTCTTGGGAAAGGCACAGTGAAATACTTAGGAAAAAAGAATATATATATATATATATATATGCGTGTGTGTGTGTGTGTGTATAGTGAAAGTCAATCATATCTGACTGTTATCCCATGGACTGCAGACCACCAGACTCCTCTGTCCATGGGATTCTCCAGGAAAGAATACTGGAGTGGGTTGTCAGTCCCCTCTCCAATATATATATATATGTATATACATACACACATATATATACACATATATTTACATAATTATAATTATATACATAGTATATATTAACTATAAAGGATTGTGGCAAATGATGACAACTAGTGAAACTGGATGTAAGGTATATGGGAGCTCTTTCACTATTAATGCAACTTTTGTGTAAGTTAAAATTATAAAAAGTTAAAAAATTAAAAAGTTAGTATATAAATCATTAAAAGTTATATCTTGCATTTCTTTGCACTGCTTCCCATTGACAATATTCTTTGCTCCTTTCCCCTCTTGCTTTCAAAACTTCCACAAAAAGTAAATAAATAAATAAAATAGGGAAAGAAAAAAATAGGGAAAATAAATCTAATATTTTCTAATTCTTGGTAGTAGGAACAATTCACTGATGTTTTACACAAATATGTTGGATGAGTATAAAACAGAATCACAAGGAAAAGAGCTCAGCTCTTTGATGAAGAAGGGATCACATATGAAGAAGACTGAAAAACCTCTTGAAAATAGTCTCCAGTGCTGAGATTCTTCATATCTAAATAAGCCTGCCCAAAAGCACTGACCATCTTGCCTAACTGCTGGTGGTCTGGGTACTGATTTAGGCTTAGGTCTCAGTTTACCTACTGTATTAGTTTGCCAGGGCTGCCATAACAAAACACGACAGATAAGCTGGCCTAAACCACAGACGTGTCACAAGCCTGGAGGCTGCAGGTCCAAAGTCAGGGTGCTGGCGGCATTGGGACTTTCTGAGGGGTGTGGGGGGAGGATCTGTCCCAGTTCTCTCTCCTTGGCTTGAGAAGAGCACCTTCTATCTGTGTCTTTTCACACCATCGATTGAAGGTGGAAAGAGAAGGGGACGACAGAGGATGAGATGGTTGGATGGCATCACCGACTCAATGGACATGAGTTGAAGTAGGCTCTGGGAGTTGGTGATGGACAGGGAAGCCTGGTGTACTGCAGTCCGTGGGGTCGCAAAGAGTCAGACATGACTGAGTGACTGAACTGAATTGACCCTCTAGAAGTGTCTCTGGTCCAAACTCTTCCTGTTCATAAGGACATCAATCACATTGGAGTAGAGCCCACCCTAATGATCTTATTTTAACTTGATTACCTCTATAAAGGCTCTATCTCCAAATAAGGTTTCATTCAGAGGTATAACGTATGTTGAAATTCATTCAACATTTGAATTTTAGGGGGGACACGATTCAATCCATAACACCCACCTCTGAATGGAATCCCCAAACTCCAAAACTCCAAACGTCCAATCAATATATATTGACTGGCCAAAACAGAGCTCCAATCTATTCCCAAAACATGGAATTTCACATTTCCAAACCTGCAATGGGAAATAAATCTAACTTTGGAGACAACACATCAGCAGATCATCTCTACCATCTTCTGAATTATCAGAGTAGTAAAATGGGGACATTGAACATGACCACTGGGGCTTAATATCTACCATAGTCTTTCTAGTATATTTTCTGTGGCTGAAGTTAAAGGATTTGTAAATATTTTCAATCATTTTTACATAGATAATGACCAAGTGCCTGCTACATGTCAAGCACAGTGCTAGTGTTGAAACAAAGGTTTACAAAGACCAGCGTTCCAGTGGAGCTTACATTTTAGTGAGAGTGAATGAGGGTCATGCTTGTGTGTGTGTACTGAAGTGTACTGAAGTCGCTTCAGTAGTGTGCGACTCTTTTCAACCCCATAGAGTGTAGCCCATCAGGCTCCTCTGTCCATGGGATTCCCCAGGCAAGACTACTGGGATGTGTTGCTATGCCCTCCTCCAGGGCATCTTCCCAACTCAGGGATCGAAGCTGCGTCTCTTAGGTCTCCTGCCTTGGTAGGCACGTTCTATAGCACTAGTGCCAACCTGGGAAGCCTAAGAGTCGTGCTTACTGCCAATTAAATCCTTCTGTTTAGATGGAATAGGGAGGAAGAGAGATGGAAACGTAGGGATACTGAGCAAGATAGACTTCAACACAAGACTATTCCACTAAAAATTAGGGTGTGTCCTGGAGGGAGCCTGAAATGAGAAATTGCTTTGAATCTACTATCCTTTCAATTTGTTCAGTTTCCATTAGCCTCTCATAATGGAGTTTCTCCAATTTTTTGAGTATGATTCTATGGGATTTTCAAGGATAATTTTGACTATAAGATTTTTGCCTTAAATTTTGGAGTCATACACCCACCATCTGTAAGGTGAAATCAGCTGATGAAATCAACCAGTGTGACAGTTTATGGACTTATGATCAGTCACCAATTTTGGTGGTTATAGGGCTTCCATGGTGGCTCAGATGATAAAGAATCTGCCTGCAAAGCAGGAGATCCAGGTTTGATCCCTGGGTTGGTAAAATCCCCTGGAGAAGGGAATGGCTGCCCACTGCAGTATTCTTGCCTGGAGAATTCCATGAACAGAGGAGCCTGGCGGACTGCAGCCCATGGGATCTCAGAGTCGGACATGACTGAGTGACTAACACATACTTGGTAGTTATAAGGATGAGAGAGATGGAGAGAGAAGAGAGAGAAAGTAGACAGTTTACAAGAAAGAGGTAGCTAACTAAAAAACTCTCTCGTTTCTCAACCCCTTGAACTGGTGTTTCCTTGTTTATTTTTGTTTCAGAAAGTAAGACCTGTGTTTGATTAGAGGCTTCAGGTACCATGATCATGAAGGACTTGGCATTCTCAGATGTAAATTTTAAGGTGTATAAAATTTAAGGCTAACTGCAAAGTTAAACCAACTTTGGACTGAAATAAAGTCCAGATTTTTATCTCGAAGGCATAAGGGCCCTGCCCCAGTTCTGAGTCCACAGTAGGCCTGATTAAAAATCTGTTGGTTAAAAACTTGCTTTCATTATAATGCATTTTTCTCATTTTTCTTCCATATTGAGAGTGACAATTTCCATTTGTGATGATCAGCCACAACATAGATGCAAATGTGCTAAGTAAAATTAGGTGTATCAGAGTGGCTATCTTATAAAAAAGATCATTTTACAGCCTAACCCAGCAAGTAGAGAATTATTCCTGCTCTATGTACTATATGCAAATGCTCAGATTATAGCTAATTATATTGTTGCAAAGCAGAGCCAAGAAACTGCTACAATACTCCTAGTCTCCTTGGGGAACACGCCATGAAAAGAACTTTTTTTTCCCTCCTTTGTAAATTATACTATGATATAATTGGGTCTCACTGTTTATGTAACATCCCGCTCAGGGATAGCGCAAGAGAAACGAACAATGTCTTACTAAGTCCCTGTTAAGATCATTAAATGTAGATCACAACACACTAGCAGGCGCCCAAATCTTAATGTGTCACAGTAACAAAAACCGGGAAAAGAAAAAAAGTGACAAGTTGCCTCATATTATTTTTCTCTTACAATGGAGTTTAAGGTAATAAAGTGTTAATGAATTCGGCCCTGTGTAGTTGGCATTGTGAGAGAATTTTTTTTTATTTTTTACTACTTTGTAGGAAAAATTGTCATATTCTTTTAGGCAGCTGTTTAGAGAAAAGCTTTGACAGTGTATAATTGACTCTATTTTTACTGCATTTTCACACTGCATTGTTAGGATTATATACTGTACTGAGTTCTGCTTTTCAGTTTTACGCACTAAGAAATTTTCCCCTCAGACAATTTTTCACTAGGGATAAACGAGAGTCCAACCAGACAGGCAAAAATGCACATCCCCAGCTTCTCCCATTGGATACCCTGAGAGGAGTTACTGAATTATTGTTAGAATGCTTTCTGAGGGAAAAGATCTCTCAGATTGACCCCCTCAGCCTACAGCTGGAGTAATACATAAATATATTTCTAAAATTACACACACACACATACAGAGCACCAAAATGGTAACCACAGTTCTCAGAGGTTTTCTCTAGGAGATAAGAATTTGAGAATTGTGGGTGATATTTCATTTACTTATTTATTCATATATTTATTGCATTTCTCATTTTGTTTTCAAAAGCATCTTTCTTCAGGGGTTAGGAGGAGTGTTTTTAACAAGTCAGCTCCCTGACTCCCACCAAAATGCCCTTTCCTCCCACCAGGCTGGTTAGATATTGAAGATACAGTTGTCAACCATTTCAATCCTGAGATCCTGTGCATTTAAAGTTTAGCTCTGTTTCTTTTTCAACTCAAATCAATTTGTCGTAGATTCTAAGAAGATATTCCACAATTGTCTTTTATTTTTCCCCTCCCACGTTCAATTATAACAATGTAATATTGCCTCCAGGTTGAGAAGAACAGTGATAGAAATATTTGCCAGCCCGTACAGCAGGGGCCAAGGCATCAGAAAGGACGATGGTTACAAATTTCCTATGCCATCTGGGCATGTCCTGGATGGACATCAGCCCTAGTTAAGACCATGACCTTTTGGAGTCAGAAAAGCTTGTGTTTTAATCTGGGCTCTATCATATACTGGCCATGTGACCTCAGGCCAGCTAATCTCTTAAAACCCTTTTAATGCTACTGACCATTGAAAACCCACTAGGGTATTATGAAGATTAAATGAGATAATTCATTTCTAAAGCACTTAGCAACATGCCCAACACACAGTGAGTATTCAATAAGTGATTGCTATAACTGTTACTATCCATGACGGACAAGGATCCAATGTATTATTTTTTTAACGTAAAAAGCAGGCTTTAAAACTCGTCTTAACAAACTGTAAATTGATTCTCTGACTCTCCCACCCCCACCCCTGTTTATCCACCTTCCCCTAGCCTATTCATATTCTTCTGTGAACTTGTGGTTGCTGCTAAATGAGTAGAGCAAAATGGGAGCTCAATTTAATTGAAAATGCATGTGTCAATGTCACAGTGTGGAAAGGTGCCATCATTCAGGCCATCACTTCTCATCACACACGCATATGGGTGGTTGTGTGTGTGCGCATGCTAACACACACACACACACACACGATAAAATGCAGCGCATGTGTCTGAATTATTCCGTGGTTCTCCAAGAAAGGAAATGTCTCTACTTCTCAGTGTAGGGGTGATCATATGTGGAGGTGAAATGATTATGTGTCTAATAGTGATATTAAAGCTACAACTTACATAGTACTGTTACATGCTCTTTATACATGTTAATGGATTTACTATTCACTGCACTCCTACAAAATAGGCAGTAACACGATACCTGTTTCCCAGATGAAGACACTGAGTCACAGAGTGGTGAAGTGACTTACCCAAGATCACACAGGCAAGGACTGAGCTGGGATTCGCCCCAAGGAATCTAGCTTCAGGAAACACACACTGACTGTTCTCTTACAATCTAACAACTCCCTACTGAACATTTCCCGTGTGCCAGGTACCCTGCTGTGTTGATGGTGTCTCACTTGCCTGCCTTTACTAGATGTTGTAATTAGTAAGGGGTAGAATCCAGCTCCAAACTTAGTCCTATCCGACTCTAAAATTACACTGTTGGCCCCTGGAATATACATGCAAATGTATATATGTGTTCATGCATGCATGCTGAGTCACTTCACTAATGTCTGACTTTTTATGACCCCACGGACAGTAGCCCACCAGGCTCCTCTGTTCATGGGATTCTCCAGGCAAGAATACTGGAGTGGGTTGCCATGCTCTCCTCCATGGGATCTTCCCGACTCAGGGATCGAACCAGCAACTCTTAAACTCCTGCCTTGGCAGGCAGATTGTTTACCACTAGCACCATACATACACATACACATATACACACATACATATATAATATATGTACATACATACATATAATATATTATAATGTATACATATATGTGTGTGTATATAATACATATATGTATATTCCTCTTTTGAGGAAATTCTAGGACACCCAAATCAAGTGCCACCTCCCTTAAAAATGTTTTCATCAACAGTTGCCTATACTTAGATCATTTTGCCAGGAATCCACACAAAACTTACCACCTGCATCTCAAGAGTTTGATGCCTTTGGTTTCTGCATCTGCATCACATAAGTTCCTTGAAGCTCCCTAAAGAAAAATGTAGGTTATTTGAGAGCCAGATTCATATCTTTACCCTTTTATATTCCCAGGGATTCTGGAACAGAATTAGGCACATAATCGGCAATCGCTCATTTTGGTGAAGACTTTAAATGAAATCTAAAAAAAAAAAAATCTAAAAAAATAGAAGTACCACAGAAAAAGAGTTAGATAATCTTTGTGCCCCAAATTCTCATCTTTTGTCCATTCTCCAGTTATCACCTCAGTAAAACAGAAACTTGTCACTTTATATCCACAGCAAAACTCACAAGGCAGCAGGGACAATGCCCTCCTCAGAATAACTTCTAATAATGAAGCAAGAGTCAAATCAGGAGACATCCCTGATGCAAGATTCATGGTAATTTTACTAAAGGACTTATCAAATCAGTGCATTGTTATGTGACTTTAACTTCTGAGTTTCATAATAGGCTTATCAAATTATCTTCCTGCACTGATGGCTACTGCTATGACCTTGGTACCTGTTCTCATGAATTCTCCTAAGTTATTTCCCTGTCTTAGTCCATGACCTCTCCCTTCCATCTTATCTATGGCAAAAACAAAGAGTTGTGTGGTCACCAAATTCATTTCCTTTTTCCTCTGGGCACCCAGATGGATAATATTCATCATCCTTGGCAGTTACCTGGAGCCCACACAACTAGGTTCTGACCGATGAATCATGGAGTATCATCATGCATGCCACCTCCAGTGTGAGTGACCTGTAAACCCCCCCCCCACTTGCTCTCTTTTACTCCTCTCCCATTTCACAGTGACCATATATTGATGCTGAAAATGGGACCACAAAGTGGAAGAGTTCAGGTTCTTGAGTTAACATTTGGCAAAAAAAACAAGAAAAACAAACCTGCCTGTCTTTCACTGAACTGATAGTGAAGAGAGAAAATTGAATTTTTATTGAATTATTTCACTGGTCTTTGAGGGTTGTTTGTAACAACAGTTAGTGGTTATTTACGACTTACTCTAGGACTGATTACTCACTCTAGGACTGGTTACTTACTCTAGGACTCACTCCACGATGGCAGTTGAGTCAAACTCAAGGGGAGCGTCAATTGCTTCACTTTCAGAAATTACCAGGAATTTTCTATCCCACTTTGAGAGTCTCCTGACCAGAGACCATGTCTCTCTCATCTGTGAATCCCCAGGATTCCCCACACCATCTGACCCAGAAAACAGAAGTTAAACAATAGACTTCTCTATTTAGGAATATTTGAAAGTGTTTACCATGTACCTGACATTCTCCCAGGCACTGGGGAGACCAGGTGAACCAATTTCCTGATATCCCAGAGCTATTATTCTAGTAAGGGACACAGACCACAACATACCAACCAAAAATATTTTAATATAGTATTAAGTATTTGTATTATGAAGGAAATGAAATATAACAATGGTGTAGAGATGACTTGAAATAAAAGATTGTTGTCCATAACTTGGTTAAGAAAGAGGCTTCTCCAAGGAGATAACATTTAAACTAAGGCTTAATTATCCATATATTCATTTAACAAATAATTCTTGACCATTTAGTTTGTGTTACTGTGCTAGAAACTAGGAAGTGATGGATGTTTATTGAGTGCACTAGCAAATAAGTTTAGCATGAAATTCAGTTCTTTAACTTGGTATCCTTTATGTGGCTTCAACTCACTTTCGACAAAGAAAGAGGATCAAAGCGATAGGAAGGAAGGAAAAGACAAGAGGTCAGAGTCAGAGAGAGAAACGGGAAACAGAAGGAGAGGGGACACAGATAGGGAGGTAGTTTGATCCTGTGTCAATCCATTCTCTTTGATCAGCTGCCTCTGCAGCTCCAGATAATAAATATCTCCTAATAGATTTGGAAGTTTCCAGTCTGGATTGTCCCACTCAACTCACTGAGGGCACCTGGGATCCCCTTCCTAATGACCCTTCATGCTAGACCAGCATCCTCTGAAAGGGGCTCTCTAGGCCCATCCAACTCTTCGGGACTCCAGATGGGTCCCCTTTATCTGACCACCTCCCTACACTCTTCAGATTTCTTCTAAAAACTGGCTGCTTCCAGGCCCATCTTTAAGCATTCCCTCCAGGCCAAGGCCCATGACCACTAAACAAGGCAAGAAGTTTCCAGCAACCCCTGCCAAGGAAACAAAAGTCAACATTACCCTAGAAAATTCTCAAACCTGCAGACAATATCCAGGTTACAGTCTTGGAAAAGTTGTGCCTAGTGCCAAGGTGTTCGCGCCAAAGCTTCCCCTATGCCCTACAGAGGCTCCCAGATGGGTTGATCCCAGTTATGGGCTATGACTTGAGAATATGACTTCCAAATATCCCAGTGACACATGATCTTTTCTATAATATGCAGGAGAAATAGCCTGCAAATGCTATTGTGTGGAGAGTCTAACCCACATACCCCAGCCTTCATTTTTTACTCTGATAGCAAATTATTCTTCTCAAGCCATGTATTACTCTCGTTCAGCTCTCCCCTCTTATCCTTCCCTACCTGATGCCACCCAAGTCCTGTCAACCAAATATGTCTCCCAGACATTGCCACAAGTAGCCGGTGGGGGGAAAGAGGAAAAATCACTCCCAATTGAAAACCAATGCTCTGGTTGGAGAAAGATGGTCTTTCCCTATATCCCCATAACATAGGGAAGAGAAGAGAAGAGAAGAGGGGAGGGAAACATGAGCTATCCTGGCTGGGTCTCTATGCCCTGCAACCTATGGAGACTGACTAGAACAGCTTCCTCTGAGGCTGGTAGGAGCTTGGCTTTAGTAGCTATTATTGCAGTCATTGCCATTACAATGACTACTTATACAGGGGATTTGAGCTTGGAGGTGGGATTGGACCGGCTGATCTTTACAGCTCCTTCAAGCCCCTGGAGCCCCAGATTTCTCACCCAGAAAGCCCCCAAGTGTGACGCTTCTTTCTTGGTAGCAGTCTTAATCATCTCACCTCCCCTGTCCTTCACTGCTGTCTCTTCAATCTTTCCACCTCACCAATTCAAAATACTTTCCTAACACATGACAATAAAGTGCAAATAGCAGAAATCAAGTCCCAAGTTTCTGTCAAACCACCTCATCATGAAACAGCCGAAGTCAGATGCACAAAGTCTGTTGATTAAAATTCCCTGTTAAGACAATGAACACCAGACCCAGAGCTCCTGAAGATGGCTGGGGTGACATCAGCCATGATGACTCTGGACCTAAAGGATCCTTCCAGAAATGCCTCCGGAAATCTTGGCCTTTCCTGGGCTTCCCTGGTGACTGTTCCAGCACCACCAGAGACTGGCAGGCTGAGTCCAGGCTGTTTTTCTTCCTGTCTAGAGCTCAAGGAAGGATAAAGCCCAGCCAGGTAGAAGCCCAAGCAGACAACCTGAGATGCCAATGTGTAAACACTTCAGGACGGATGGAAGTATGAGAGTAGTCATCACACAGAATCCACGTGCAGCTGGGAGATGCCCCAGCAGAGCCCTGCCATGGATAACCAGTCCCTCCTGATGTCATTCTTTCTAAGTCACTGTTTGTGCCACAAACACGCACACATTCTGTTTAAATACAGATAAATTATTCTGAAACTATTTGTTGAACACTTACTATGTGCCAGGCAAATTCACCAACATACCATAAATATACCTCTATAACTGCACATACCTGCATATAAATACATCTCTATAACTCTATAACTGGAAAAGGTCAGTTTTCATCCCAATCCCAAAGAAAGGCAATGCCAGAAAGTGTTCAAACTACTGCACAATTTCACTCATTGCACATAATAGCAAAGTAATGCTGAAAATTCTCCAAGCTAGACTTCAACAGTATGTGAACCAAGAACTTACAGATGTTCAAGCTGGATTTAGAAAAGGCAGAGGAACCAGAGATCAAATTGTCAACATCCATTGGATCATAGAAAAAGCAAGAGAATTCCAGAAAAGCATCTACTTCTGCTTCATTGACTACTCTAAAGCCTTTCACTGTGTGGATCACAACAAACTATGGAAAATTCTTAAAGAGCTGGGAATACCAGGCCACTTTACATGTCTTCTGAAAAATCTGTATGCTAGTCAAGAAGCAACAGTTAGAACTGGACATGGAAAAACCAACTGGTTCCAAATTGGGAAAGGAGTATGTCAAGGCTGCTTATTGTCACCCTGCTTATTTAATTTATATGCAGAATGCATCATGAAAAATGCCGGACTGGATGAAACACAAACTGGAATCAAGATTGCAGGCAGGGAGAAATATCAATAACCTCAGATATGCAGATGACACCACTCATATGGCAGAAAGCAAAGAGGAACTGAGAAGCCTCTTGATGAAAGTGAAAGAGGAGAGTGAAAAAGTTGGCTTAAAACTCAACATTCAAAAAACTAAAATCATGGCATCCAGTATCATCACTTCATGGCAAATAGATGGGGAAACAATGGAAACAGTGACAAACTTAATTTTCTTGGGCCCCAAAATCACTGCAGATGGTGTCTATAGCCATGAAATTAAAAGACGCTTTCTCCTTGGAATAAGAGCTATGACAAACCTTGACAGCATGTTGAAAATCAGAGACATTACTTTGCCAACAAAGGTCTGTAAAGTCAAAGCTTTGGTTTTTCCAGTAGTGGTGTATGGATGTGAGAATTGAACCATAAAAAAAGTTGAGCGCCAAAGAATTGATGCTTTTGAAGTATGGTGTTGGAGAAGACTCTTGAGAGTCCCTTGGACTGCGAGGAGATCCAACCAGTCCATCCTAAAGGAAATCAGTCCTGAGTATTCACTGGAAGGACTGATGCTAAAGCTGAAACTCCAATACTTTGGCCACCTGATGCAAAGAACTGACTCATTAGAAAAGACCGTGATGCTGGGAAAGATTGAAGGCAGGAGAAGAAGGAGACAACAGCAAATGAGATGGTTGGATGGCATCACCAACTCAATGGACATGAGTTTGAGCAAGTTCTGGGAATTGGTAATGGACAGGGACGTCTGGTGTGTTGCAGTCCATGGGGTTGCAAAGTCGGACACGACTAAGCAACTGAACTGAACTGAACTGATAACTGCATAGGATTACCAGGACACACAGAGGCACATGAGGAGATATAGGCACACACATTTCATAAGTGTCAGCACATACATGAATATACACAAATATGCATTCAAACACATAGCATTGTAATGTATTTGTGTATCGTCACACAAAATATTACATTAGAGTCAGTGCAAGTGACAGAAACTCAGTTCAGGTTGGCATTAACTAGATGAGGAATTTGGGGCTTCCCTGATGGCTCAGATGATAAAGAATCTGCCTGCAATGCCAGAGACCCGAGTTTGATCCCTGGGTTGGGAAGATCCTCTGGAGGAAGAAATGGCTACCCACCCCAGTATTCTCGCCTGCAGAATACCATGGACAGAGGAGCCTGATGAGCTATATATCTAGTCCATGGGGTTGCAAAGAGTTGGACATGATTAAGCAAGTAACACTATCACTTTCAGAGGGGGAATTTATTGTTTATACAATCAAGATGAAATGGGACAATGAAGCTGGGTGCAGAGCAAGGATGCAGCTGGGTCTCAAGAACAACTGAACTCAGAACCACAGACTTCATCAATTTCATTCTCCCACTTTGATCTCTATTTCTCTGCTCTCTATCTTTGCTGACTTTGCATAAAAGGCATATGTTTAGTCAGATGAGGGAAATATGGCCTTTATTCATGCATGGGAAACATGACCACACATTTCCTGATCTCCAGCCATAAATCACAGTCAACAGAAATTACTAAAGCACTTTCTGGTTCCAACACTGAAAGCCCAAGGAGTGAGACAATTGGTCCCAGCACCAATTTGTTGTAGGTAGTTTAGGATAGGTTATGCTGCAACACCTAGGTCACAGCAATGAAAACCCCTAAAGTCTCCACGCTTTACTCCCACAAGGTTTCCTTCTTACTTGTATTACATGTTTTCCATCGGCTGGCTAAGGCTCTGCTCCAGGGCATCTGCTTCCTGGGACCCCAGATGACAGAACAGCATTTATCTGAATATCACAAGTCTTATGGCAGAGGAAAAGGAGAACTGGCAATTCAGGCAAGGGCTCTTAGAGCTTCGGCTCAAGTTTAGCTTGTGTCACCTGGGCTCTCACTTCCATTGATCAAAGGAGGTTATTCAGCCATTCCTAACATCAACGGGAGAAAGGTGACAAAGGAAGCTTTGAACAGTAATCCAGCCTACCACACCATTTCCTGCCCATCATAACGAGGTGAGTGGGTACTAGAATTGACTCATCCCTAGACAAATTAAATTGGGCCAGGAGGCAGAACCAGGTTGTTCTACTATGATGACTTCAGGGGTAATATTTTGAACAAAGAGTAACACTATTATGCCTGCCTGCTGAATCAATTCAGTCTTGTCTTACTCTGTGACCCTATGGATCACAACCCACCAGGCTCCCCTGTCTATGGGATCCTCCAGGCATGAATAGTGGAGTGGGTTGCCATGCCCTCCTTCAGGGGATCTTCCCAACCCTGTGATCAAACCTGCGTCTCTTACATCTCCTGCATTGGCAGGCAGGTTCTTGACCACTAGTGCCACATGAGAAGCCCAACACTGTTATAAGTTGCCTCATATGGAAATTGTTGGGCGGATAATACCATTCATTGTTTACAGAGATATCACAGAACTGACGTGCAGACATGTGCTCTGCCCAACAGACTTCAAGGCATACACACGTACGCACACTCAGTAACTCCCAGGTTTAGATACAGGCACACGTACACAGATAGGCACACACACACGCATGCATACGCACACGTGTGAACCTGTAGCGGTGCCTGTGTGCATACACATACATGCACATGTTGGTGTCCAGTCTGCCCTCATTTACATGTGAACCCACACACACATGCCACCCTCAAGCACACATGCACACTCCAGCTCAGCGGGGAGCGGCTGCTTCTAGGCTGGAGAGATCAAAGGCAGCTGCTCCCTCTGCATATTTAAGGAGCCCCTGCTGTGAGCCTGTAGCTCTTAGCTGAGCCCCCCGCCTAGGCGAAGCCCCACTCTGGGAAATACCGCCCACCCCCAACTCCACCCCAGGGGAAAGTCTTTGGAATCTGATCACTTACTTCCCCCAAGCCTTTCAGGAAGAACCCAGAGAGAACCCCAGGGTGGGGGCCCTGAAGAAGCAATCTAGCCCCTAGGTCCAGGGCCCAGGGCTGTAGTAAGGCCTAGCAGGCAGAGGAGATAGTGCCCCTGGGACAGCCAAGATCAGTCCAGGGGAGGAAGGACCGGCATTGCCCATTTGCCAAGATCCTATATTTCCTCCTAGGAAATGAGCCTGCAGCCCAGAGACTTGACGTCAGGCTTTGTGGAAGGCTGCCAGGACAGAAAGCTGAGCCCCCATCAGACCTGGCTTTGCCACAAACCCATCTGGACCAGTCACTTTCCTTTCTGGGCCTCAGTTTCCTAGAAAAGCAGACATTCCGAGCTACCCAAAACCGTCCGATCCAAGAATGACAAACACCTGGCACACCTACCTCTGCAGCAACTCATTCCAGGCGCAGGAGAGACCAGGAAGCCAACACAGTGCCCCTCTGGCCAGGACTAAATGAGGCCTTTGTTGTTTAGTTGAGCATGCCAGGCCTCCATGTGCTTCACCATGAGGCCCAGGAGGCTGAAACAGATGAACTCTCAACCTTCCCTCCTCCTCCACCCTCCCCCTCTCTGCTTTCATCCAAAAGAGGTGAGTGGGTTTCCTCTTGTTTGCAACCTCTGATCAATTTGTAAAAACTGCAGGAAACTTGTATTGAGCAGATCGCTCAGACTGTGCTTCGGCTCCTTAGGAAAGGGCATCATGACCAGCCACTATCTGCCATCAGCACAGGTGTGCAGTGTGGGGCAGCAGGCCCCATGCTAGCTGAGACATGTTTATAATGGGGCAAATGATGCACTTTCCTACACGTGTAAGACAATAAGCCCGATCTGCCTGTAAAAGGAAATGTATTCTTTCCCAGGAGTAGAGATGCTTTGAGTTGAGCCCTGGGAGACATGAAGGAGCCTTTTTCAAATGACACTGCTAAGGCAGAGGTAAGTCCCAGCTTCAGCAGCCAACGAGCGTTCCCTTAAAATCTATTTCTATGCTGATTCAATCTGCCTACCAGAAAAAAAAAAAAAAGGCATAGTATCCATACTCTGTAGTTCCTTTATACAATAATAACAATACCAAAGCAACAACAATATAATAATAATTTATTGACCACCTACCATATGTCAGGTACTATGTTCTATACACACAGAGTGTCTAATTCTCTCAACATTGCTGCAAGTTAGGTCTGTTCCTACTTTACAGATAAAGAAATGGATGCTCAGAGAAGTTACCTGAATTGCCCACCATCACTCAAGGTAGGAAGGGGGTAGGATTTGAGCCCATATCTGTGTGCAGAAACCTCTTCTCTTTTTACTGCATAATAGTCAGATCTATTTTGAATCAAAATAAGAGACAACGTGAGCTCTGTGAGTAAGATGGCAGATAGCTTTGGGGTGGGAGCAGAAAGAATGGGATATTGATACCCAAATCTTAACAGCGTTTCTCTCATCCCTCATTCTTAAATTCTGCATTTCCTTTCATTCAAATTTAAAACTTGAGCATGAGCATCATACAGATCTCCAGATTTTGGTAAACAAATACTATGAAAATTTTATTTAAGCAGCTGAATGTTGTTTATTAGACTATTATTACCTTTTTAACACAAAAGCATTACACTACTGGTAAAGAAAATACAAATAAACATAACAGAAGAAAACAAAACATACTCCAAACTTCCTAATCTCTCCACCAGAAACAAGCCTTGTTAATACTTTAGTACGTAACCTTCCAGAATTTTCCTATATGTACTTTGTTTACATGAATTCATTCTGCAATACCATTTCTATAATTTGCCCTTTCTTTTCATGATTTTATGTTATTCATCTACTGCATCATTTTAATCCACTGAATAACAGTACATTGTATAGCTGTATTTTCTTTAACCAATACCTATTATTGGACATTTAGGTTGTTTTCAATTAAATGCCATCCTCATAAAAAACATTTTAAATAAATCTTTGCACATCGTTATTGTAGGTGATTCCCTTAGAATAAATTTCTAGAACTTGAAGGTCAAATGTATGAATATTCTAAGGGGTTTGTTACCTAATCCAAATTTCCCTCCAAAAAAATAATTGTATCAATTTACAAATTCTGTCCGCTTCTCCTGATCTTTGCCAATACTGGATATTTCAGTTTTAAATCTTTGACTGCTTCTTAACACTTGTGAACATGAAAACAGAGCGAAGCACTTTGGAGGGGTTCCCTGGGGCATCCCATGCATCACAGGCACTGATGGTGAAAATGGACATGTTGATTTATTTAAGTGGACAGGCATTAGCATCACTTGAAAAGAAGATGCCAGTGCACCAGATCACGTGATGACCTGCCACCCCTAGATCTGGGTGTAATGTACCATGGAGTATGGCCTCCCCAGTCAGAAACTCAGTTCTGTGAGGGTAGAGACTAAGCCACACTCATCCCTGAAAACCGCTAGGGCCTATTGCAGGGCCCCGCACACAGGAAGTATCTCTGGATCTGCTGTCTTCATCTTGGTCAGTGATAAGATCACTGAGCATCCAATTTGAGGCCCCACAGGAAAACTGACTGGAAAGGGGAATGGTCTGGCTCAGGGGAGCACTCATGCAGTTTAGATTCCGGAGTTCTGAGTTCAAGGCCTGGCTCCCCTGCTTCTTTTGGGCAATTTTTTTGTTTTAACCTTTTTGAATCTACTTGCCTCAACTAGAAGAAGGACATCAGTATTGACTCATAAGGCTGGTTAAATTAATTAATGGATATTGCAACTGACAAACACCATACTGATATCCTTGTATTAACGATCATATCAAATGCTTGGACTTGTTGTCTGGATGCCCCTCTCCTGGACAAAAATGCAAACAGACTCAATCACGTCAAACTTTTCTTCTCCTTTAAAAAATATCCCAATTAATGATCAGGCTTAGGGCATCCAGGCAGATAGACCAGAGTTTGAAAAACAGCTCTACCATTTACTAGCTTTGTGATCTTGGGCAAGTAACCTAAGCATTGGAAATCTCATCTTCTTTGCTGCAAAATGGGGATAATAGTGTTAACTGCACAAAGGAAACTCTATATCCAGTATGAGGACCGAAGGAGATGATAATGTATGAGTAAATGCCTGGCCCAGCCTGGAAGTATAGCAGGAACCCAAGAAGTACTCCCTTCACCCCAACTATAAATAGGACTCCCCAATCAATCAACCTCAGCATTCTGTCCTTTTTCTGTCATGTAACAAATCACCCTGAACTTACTTAGAATAGCAGCCTGTGCATTTAGCACAGAATTCTGTGGAGCAGCAATGGCTGGGAACTGCCGGGTGGTTCTTCCGCTGCCTCTGCATATGGCTGCAGTCAGCTAGTAGGGAATGGCTTCAATCCCTTGTCTGGCAATGGCTGAGTATCACTAGAGCAAGGAAGATGACCAGCTCATGGGTCTCACCATGCCATGATCCACTGGAGGCTTCTTCACCTCATGGTTGAGTGCCGATTTCCAAAAGTGGCAAGAGGGCAAGTCACTGTGCACAAGTCTGCCAATGACCCTCTAGCCGAAGCCAGACACATGGCCAATCGCAGATTTAAAAGGTGGAAAACTAGACTCCAAATCTGGGTAGGGTAAGCTCCGACATCACATTAAACAGGGATTGAAATACAGGAAGAATCTGCAGCCACTTTTGTGATTTGTCTCAGAGGTGAGTGCTTCTTCTAGGATTGTCTGTAACCCTGGGACCCAGATGCTCACATGGAAATCATGTCTCCTCTATGTTTATCAGAAAACTCTTCCATAATTTTCCCAGCATTCCTGCAAATCAGTGCCAACATGGTGCCATGATCTCCAGCCTAGAAGCTTGTGAGCAGGAGACAGAGACAAAAGAACAAATGCTTAAATTATCTGATGAATGTCAGATACATTAAACTAATTTATGTAATAATGTAAGCATAGTGATGGGAAGGTAATATGAGAGACATAAATTATACATTATTATTGTCAGCTCTAGCACTTATCTTAGTAGCGTGTCAAAATACATCCTGATATGTTAACATTTATAGAAATGAACAACAAGTGCTTGTGCTCAGGGATCCAGCAGTGAGAAGCTGGATGTCATTTGCATGTGTACACCAAGCCATCATCGTCTTGCCCAGGAATGACAGGGACATGAGAAGAAGGTGCCCATGTGCTTTGCTCCCCTAAAGAGCTCTCAGCCCAAATGTCCCTGGCATGAGTTCCAGGGTGTGGTCAATATGGGAAGCCATGAAATATATGAAAAATGGTCTTGGGGTCAGCCTGACAACTTATCAGCTGTCTAATCAAAGTCATCACAACTCTTCAGACCTCACTTTCCACATCTATGAAATGGGAATAATAAATCTATCTTCAAAAGATTACCACAAGCATAAAGTGAAATTATTATGTTTTTCTTCTCATAGGGGGATCTCTGGAGTAGTAGAGGATGTATCTGAAGGACTCTTAAACACTGGAAACTGGAAGGCAGGCTTTCCTACTCATCTCAAGCACAGTTAGTGACTGCTTGACTATGGTTATGTTTATTTTTCTCCATTCCATCCACAAGATACTGTCTGATATTCCCCTTTACCTGTCATGTTATAGCCAGACAATAATTTTTATGCCCAGAGCATAACATGAGAGTATAATATAACACTAATAGCAAACTCCCAGGGCTGATCTACAGGGAACCATGGTTTGATATCAGACACATCCAAGTCCTGACCTCTGAGGTGAGATACAAAAGTCTCTAGACATTAGAGGAATCTGTGTGTAGGACAGTTCCCACAGGGAAACATGGCCCTAGGGAGGGGAACCTGGTATACAGGGGCAGGCAGGTGGGCAACCATCCTTAGAAGGAATGACCCAAGGATGACCGCCCATCCTAAGGAGGACCAGGATGGGCCTCCAGCTAAACCCAAGCCAAGTCCTGAGCACAGGCTACCCCAGGGCAAGAGAACCAAAAGGAGGGACAAGCATCAGCTTGGTAGAGAAGCCCAGGAGAGACATGGGATTCTCACCATGTGCAGCCCCAGAAGTCCAGTGTCCAGCAAGGGCAGAGGTAAACCAGAGCTGTTTCAATCCTACCTGCCCACTGTACCACCAACCTGGACACATGAGCAGGCTAAATCTATAGAGATGGGAGGACACATAAGGTATTGGGCCCAGAAGTGGGGACTTGGACTTCCAATAGAAGCTGGACATGGGGGAATAGCAGTGGCCCTGAAGCTGGAAACTGGACCCCTGAAATCTGCCTCCTCTCTCCTTTTCTTAGGACACCCACCTTGAGGCCTAGTATCCCTTCCACAGTTGGAACTCAAGAAAGTCTAGATCTACCTTCTAGACCTCAATTTCTTCATTCTGAGCAGGAGCCAAAAGGCCTCGCCCTTAGTCCATGGGCCTTCTAGAGAAGTCACCTCCCAAGGCTGGGTCTAGGGAGAGACAGGCAAGGAGCTTAGAGTGCAGATTTAAGGAGGTGCTCCCTCCCAGGTTCATGCAGGCACAGGTTGGGCACCTAAGAGGAAGTACTCCCTTCAGTATCACACCCTGTTCACCTCCCTCACT
Source organism: Cervus canadensis (assembly GCF_019320065.1). Lineage (NCBI taxonomy): Eukaryota > Metazoa > Chordata > Mammalia > Artiodactyla > Cervidae > Cervus > Cervus canadensis. The sequence goes on from NC_057396.1 coordinate 34,003,763, forward strand.
TCCCCCAGTCCTAGTCCTGGTCCTGGGCCCACTAGGGCCTGTGTGAGGAGTCTCTGCTTTGAAGCAATGAGTGTCCCTGCAGTTCCCAGGGCAGTCCTCAAGAGCATATCCTCTCTAACAGGATACACTGAGATGAGGAGAGCCACTCAGCTCTCTCCCTGGAGAGGAACACCTTCCCTTGGCTCCTATGGTTCCTGGGGAAATAAGCAGAGATTTGTTGTTGTTCACTCACTCAGTCATGTCCCACTCTTTGCAACCCTATGGACTGCAGCATGCCAGGCTTCCCTGTACTTCACCATTTGCTGGAGCTTGCTCAGACTCATGTCTATTGAGTTGGGGATGCCATCCAACCATCTCATCCTCTGTCATCCCCTTTTCCTCCTGTCTTCAATCTTTCCCAGCATCGGGGCCATTTTACTGAGTCTGCTTTTTGCATCAGGTGGCCAAAGCATTGGAACTTCAGCTTCAGCATCAGTCCTTTCAATGAATATTCCAGGTTGATTTCATTTAGGGTTGATTGGTTTGATCTCCTTCCTGTCCAAGGGATTGGGATTCTCCAGTCTTCTCCAGAACCACAGTTTGAAGGCATCAATTCTTTGGCACTCATCCTTCTTTATGGTCCAACTCTCACAGCTGTACATGACTACTGGGAAAACCATAGCTTTGACTATATGGACCTTTGTTGGCAAAGTGATGTCTCTGCTTTTTAGTACACTGTCTAGCTTTGTCATAGCTGTTCTTCAAGGAGTAAGCATCTTTTAATTTCATGGCTGAAGTCAACATCCACAGTGATTTTGGAGCCCAAGAAAATAAAGTCTGTCACGGTTTCCATTTTTTCCCCATCTATTTGCCATGAAGTGAGATACGAACAGATATGAACCCTTAAGTCCAGTTCTGCCCTCCCCTGTCCAGGAGGCCTCTGTGGCAACCCCATCACCCCTGGAATAACACCCAACTTTCTTAACTTGGCTTTCAAGGCCATTATCTGTTCCAGCTTCTAGCACACTCTGTTGTGACCACTTGCTATGTGACTGACTGGACTGGAAGTTGGGCACCTCTAAAGAAAGCCCTACCTCCCTTCCCAGTTCTTAGTGCATCCATATCTGATGAGTTGCTGAGCACCTACTTTATGCACATGCCATGCTAAGCACTGAGTGTACTACAGAAATCACCATAGACTAAGCCCCTACTTTCATAGAACTTATACTCTAATTGGAAGAAACAAACAAAATATAAATTAAATACATCATATACATGATACATGTTCTCAGAAGAAAATAAAACCCAGCAAAGGAACAGTGAGACAGAATGGGGTTTGCTAGTGCCCAGGGAAGGCCTCTCTGAGGAGCTGCTATTTGAGGAGAGAGCTATAGGATCAGGGGAGCAAGACATGAGAGTATTTGTGGGGAGATAATTTCCGGGGTGAGGACAGCACTTCACACAGTGTGAAGGCCCACGCAGGTATGTGTGTGTGTGTGAAAGGAACAATGCATGCCTCCCCTCACACCCCCTGACAAAGCCAGTACTTTGGTCATATGCTAGCAATCTTTTGTGACTAAGATTGTTTCACAGGCTATTCTCTCTATTTGATGTGCCTTTCACTCTTTCTCTGCTTGGAAAACTCCTACTCAGACTTCAGAACCCATCTTCTAATCACTTATTTGTAGGTTTCCCTGGCAGGTAGGTATAACTGACTTCTTCTTCCTCTGTGCTCTCATAGCAGTTTGCACATCCTCAATGATAGCAGCTTAATAGGTGCATCTCCGCTATAGATTGTGTGTTCTCCAAGGGCAGAAACCTCCTTGTTTCAACATGGAATTCTCTTTATAGGTATTCCTATTAACAGTGATCAAGCTTATATTTATGACTGTTCCCTTGTTTCTAAGCAAAATATGTCTCTCCCTCTTTCATGAGTTGCTTTGTAGGAAGAGTATAAAAGTCTGCAAAGATAGTAACAAGAAATGACTTTAATTTACAGGTGAATCCTGGCCCCAACTTTCTTTTTTCTTTACCTCTGTTATCTAATTTAGCAAGTCAAAATAAATCATTGGGGAGGGGACAACTCCACCAATCCCCTCTTAGTTCTTTGTGTTGTCGAATAATTTAAATGATATTCAGTTTAGTTCAGTCGCTCAGTCGTGTCCGACTCTTTGCGACCCCATGAATCGCAGCCTGCCAGGCCTCCCTGCCCATCACAAACTCCTGGAGTTTACTCAAACTCATGTCCATCGAGTTGGTGATGCCATCCAGCCATCTCATCCTCTGGCGTCCCCTTCTCCTCCTGCCCCCAATGCCTCCCAGCATCAGGGTCTTTTCCAGTGAGTCAACTCTTTGCATCAGGTGGCCAAAGTACTGGAGCTTCAGCTTCAGCATCAGTCCTTCCAATGAACACCCAGGACTGATCTCCATTAGGATGGACTGGTTGGATCTCCTTGCAGTCCAAGAACTCTCAAGAGTCTTCTCCAACACCACAGGTCAAAAGCATCAATTTTTCAGCGCTCAGCTTTCTTCACAGTCCAACTCTCACATCCATACACGACCACTGGAAAAACCATAGCCTTGACTAGACGGACCTTTGTCGGCAAAGTAATGTCTCTGCTTTTTAATATGCTATCTAGGTTGGTCATAACTTTCCTTCCAAGGAGTAAGCATCTTTTAATTTCATGGCTGCAGTGGGAAACAAATTTAATTACATACACACAGGGAATCCACCTAAACAAGATTACAAAGACAGTCAGGCAAAATGGGGTATATATGTCATTCTGGACTAAGGAGAAGGGGGCAGGCTCTGGGGCTTCAAAGGGAAAGAAGGCAAACACAGGAAGATGAAAAAAGAGCAAATGTTTGGTGAACAAATGTTTGCTGGGCCATGTAGAAACAATGGGACACAGAGAATTTTAACAAGCAGATATGCTACGTTCCTCCCTGCCTGTATACCTAGTTCATACTGCAGCACCGAATATTACACTGTCTGGTGATAGTCACCTTTGCAGAACAGATCCTCTATCTAAATTCTCATAGGTAGTTAGGGGAGAGGTTCAAAGCTCCTTCCTGAGTTTTTCATTTCTTTTAAAAATAATCAACCCCAAATAATCTTTATGACAAAGAGAAACATTTGGGGTGGCAAATTTTGCTTTCCTACAAAATAAATCCTGGCACTATAATAGCCAGTTTCAAAGGAAGCTCTTCACCATTAGAATGAGAATGATGTTGAAGTCAGGACATTAAAAACAAAACAAAACAAAAAAAAGTATCTGTGCATCATCATTTGCCCAGCAATGCCTAGTATCTTAGATGAAAGTGGGAAAATGTTTGATCTGTGAAAAGTTATGGGTCTTCTTTAGGAGAACGTGAGAAGGTAAGAGACTCCCTCTTGTTAAATGTATTTTGGTCAGTGCAGCCAGCGCAACACAAGACTTTCAACTAGAGCACAAGAAAGCAAGCCAGAGCCCCAGGCCAAGGGAGGCTCCCAACTCTTACTTTGGCAAGTTTTTATTGGAACACAGCCTCTCTTATCTATTTACCTGTTATTGTCTATGGCTGCCTCCAGGGGATAAAGGCAGAGTTGAGCAGTTATTACCTAGACTGCATGGTCTTTTCCTGAAAAGGTTTGCTGGCCTGAATTAGAGAATCATGGAATGTAATGCATAATCAAGTATGAATTGCCCTGTGAACAGCCCCTAAAGGCTTTCTATGGTGAAGATTCTCTCCACGTCATTTCTTTCCTCTATAGTACAGATAGCCCCCTCAGCTCAGTTTTCCTAGGTACTATGTTAACCCCAGCCCCTCCTCCCCACCTGAGGAGGATGGAGGTGACCCAAAAGCAGGCTTCAGCTGGGAGGGACGCCAACTCTCTTTTCATCTGATCTACAAGCCCCCTGACACCGAACCAGCAGTATCATTTTCCCCATCTTCTTGCTAAGCCAAGCAACTTTGCCCACCCATTTGCCATTCGACAAAGTCTTTTAAACAGATGACTTTTAATAAGTTAATCCATTCATTGTCTGGAGCTCTGAAAACTGACATAAAAGCACAATGACGCCTAATTAAACTTGTTCTGTGAAAACTAATTTGTCAAACCCAGAAGCACAGTTCATAGATAAATGCTAATATTTGAAAGTCAAATTAAAGTTGAAAAGGTTTGTAATAACAGTTAATTAACTCTTGTTTTGTTTTCCTTCACTGCAAACTGGAACCAACTGCATTGCGGGCGCCTCTTTAACATTTTGGACCACAAAGATAAAATTCAAAGCTTTGAGATACGCCTTTGATGTTGGTATTCTCTGCAGATTCGATATTATTTTAAGTCTCTTTGTTTAAAAATTCATTTTTATTATCCCTGCATGAAATGCATGGCAATTCCCCAAATAACGAGCCATCAGTGCAATTAACATCGTCGATCGACACCAGCGTCCTGATAATTAATACAGACGCGCTGCCTCCCCAGCGAGAACTGTGAGGGCTTGATTTTTCAGAGCAACTGTTCATTTACAGACTCAGCTTCAACCTAATGAAAATGGATTGTGAAACTTTAATGAACAAGACTTTGCTGTCATAATAATAAAGACTTTGAAACAACGCGGAGGCCTCCATAGCAAGCGTCTGGCGCTGTGCTTGTTGCTACGGTACATCAAACCAATTAAGCCATATGATGAATATTTACACCGAGGTTTTTTTCAACTCTATGACATAAGATAAACTCGTAAAAGTGAGCATTAATTCTGCATCAACAGTTTCTGACATTACATTGCACCAAAGACGCATCCGCCCAGCCAAAAGACTGTGTCTGCCTACCTCTGTTTTGTCTTAATAAGTGTCAACAAAGGATTAGAACGTTCTGAAAATCCAATTTGCATGCATAGGTTGTGAGTACAAGTGCAAGGAAAATATCTTCCCTGAAGTGCGTATATATTTGTGTATGTCTGTGTGTGTTTTGCTTGTGAGTGTGTGTATGAAAGAACCCGGGTGGGCCTGTTTTGTTTGCATGCGTCTCTGTGCCTGGGGGAGTGTGTGGCCACCTTGTATACAGGAACCTATGGGGTAGGGTGTGTAAAAGTGCAAAACTTGCTTCTCTGTGCATATATGTGTCTATACATTTCTGTCTCTGCAAATGTATATATGGGGATGATCTTATACATTTATTTGTGTTCATATGACTATTCCTTGTATCCATTCAACAGTATTTTCTGAACACCTATTATGTACTAGACCTTGTGAAGTTACAGTGGTTATAAAATCTTTGAAAGCATCTCTACTCAAGGCACTATAATCTGGTAGGAGACTCTATATGTCAATTAGTATCTAATCAGAGTACAGCAGGCTAAGTGCCAAGATGGGAAAAAGAAACAGTATTTTGGGTGTGCATACTATACTAGGGCTTCCTACATGGTGCAGTAGTAAAGAATCCGCCTGCCAATTCAGGAGATGCAAGAGACGTGGGTTTGATCTCTAGGTCAGGAAGATCCCCTGGGGAAGAAAACAGCAACCTGCTCTAGTGTTCTTGCCTAGAAAATTCCAGGGACAGAGAAGCCTGGCGGGCTACAGTCCATGAGGTTGCAAAGAGTCGGATACAACTGAACGCACACACACTCACACACACACACACAATAGGGACATATAACATAAAGTAAAAGAAATTAGGAAATACTTCTTGGAAGAACTGGGGTATAAGTTGAGGCCCAAAGGTAAGGAGGAGTTAGCCAGGCAAAAAGAGGGAGACAGGTAAGAAGATGCATCTAGGTGCCTTTGCATGCATATGTGAGCTGTGAGCCAGTGTCTGTGTGGTGTCTGAGTGTGTACTCTGAGAAACCTCTGTACACCCAGGCCTTAGTGTCTCAAGAATCATAGCACTCCCTGTTAGGAAATATCTCAAGACATCACCCATCTGGACTGTAAATGATGCAAATGTAGAACAAAGGACCATGACCTTGGAAGGTTCAGGGCAGCAACTTTGGATTAAAAAAATCTATCATCCCCATTTCTAATCTAACCCACGTTTGTAAGTCAAACTTTGACATACCTATAGTTGCCTGAGGTTCTTATTTACGAAAGCATCCCTAGAGGCTCAGATGGTGAAGTGTCTGCCTGCAGTGCAGGAGACCCGGGTTTGATCCCTGGGTTGGGAAGGTCCCCTGGAGAAGGAAATGGCAACCCACTCCAGTATTCTTGCCTGGAAAATTGCATGAACTGAAGAGCCTGGTAGGCTACAGTCCATGGGATCACAAAGAGTCGGACACGACTGAGCGACTTCACTTTGAGCACAAGCTTGGTAGCCTAGGAATTTTCAAGTCAGGGGCTTCTAAACAATCTTCTTCTAGAAGAGTGTGTGATATAGACAAATTAACCAAACTAAAGTAACTTCTGATCATAGCGGTATCTCAATCATATACAATTGTGCACACATGCATGGACACAAAAGAACAATTTCTGATTCTATTATGGTTTTAAAAAAATGTCAAGGAGTTAGCATTGCTCATAGGCAAGCTGTATCAGAGCAGTTTAAGATTGCACACTTTGTTTCCCAGGTGGAAGATAGGTCACAACTGACACTACATGTGTTCAGAGCACTTCCAGGTATAAAGAAGGAAGCTACTGGGACAAAAGGGCTGTCACAGCCATGTAATTTATCCATGGGGAGATTTTCAGGCATTTTAAAACTCACTTTACTAACAAAATTTTTGGATTTCTTTTCCTAGCCTGCAGAAGAGGAGAGACAATTAATTTGTCGAGAAAGCTACTATTTGCAGATGCATCAGCAGAAGTGATGAGGCAGAGGCCTGTTCTGGGGCCATTTATCATGGAGGCACACAGTCTGACCTACCTTTTCAAGGGTCTCTCTGAGCCGTGGTCGGTGTTCATCATGATGACCCCCAGCCCCCAAGAGGAGGTTAAATCGCTCAGTTTCCTCTGGTGAAGAAAGGTATGAAGATCTGCAGCAAAATCACTTTTAAAAGATTTAAATGTTCCAAGGATTTGCCCTTGGCTCTCCAGAAAGTTCAACTACAATACCTCGGTTCAGATTCACTATCATATACTGAGTGCCAGCTAAGCATTGGGCTAAGTCTTTCCACCGATCATCTCATAGAATCCTTATCAAAATTCTGAGAAGGGTTGGGTTGGCCAGAAGTTTTGTTCAGGTTTTTCCGTAAGATGTTACAGATTTTTTGGCCAACCCAGTAGAACTTATTACCCTTATTTTAGAGAAGAGGAAATAGAAGCAGAAAGAAGTTGAGTAGTTAAGGGAAGAGACACTTCTTTTGGCTCTCACTCTTTCTGCTCTTGGGTAATTATTCCAGAACAACGAATTGTCACAGGATTCCAGAGATTTGAGGTCTTATAACAGATGCTTGAAAGTTCCCCACACATGTGTCGGCAATAAAGCCATCACTATTTGAGAGGTGCTTTGTCCTTTGCATTTATCCAGATCTTCAGTCAGCATTGTAGTTCTCACCTGGTCTCCCTCTCAGGATCAGCAGAAATAGGGACTTCTGAAAATAAAATTTTAAGAAGTATTAGATGACCCAGACTGATGTATCAGAGGACACGAACTCCTTGACACACCAAAAAGGCTTGGGGGAAGGAAAGTGATGTATATGCTTTTCTGTGTGTTCTCTTATTTAGTTTGCACAATGGTCTTGTAAATACATACATCTAAAATGTGCACATATATATATGTGCACATATGCGCACATTATAGAATTCCCCTCTGCTGTACCAGGCACCACGCAAGCATTATCTCTACTGTTCAAGATGCAGCAAGAGGGTGAAACAACCCCAAGAAATCTGAGGCGCAGAGAGGTTTAGCAAGTTACTTAATGCCGCAAAACTAGGAGTGGTAGTGCCAGGATTCGAACATGGATGTGTGACTCTAAGCCCGGTGTTCTTTCACTTATTCAGCCTTCTGAGAATGAGCTCCCAGGCCTAAAGGGGCTAAGCCTATCACATCTGCAAAGATCTGTCCGGCCTGGAATCTATGACACAGAAAAAGAAGGTTGCTGGTCTCATCATGGGTTACTGGGACAGCACAGCTCCACTCCTGGAGTCTCCTGAGTCTTACAGAGCACAGAAAGAAGACTTAGTTCCATGCCTTCTGAAAACAAGACAGACTCATCATCCATCCTGGAGATTTAGTAGAGACTGCAGGGATCTACAGACGTCAAATATCATCTTGTCTAATCTCTTTGCAGTATCCCAGGGTCCTCTATTGAAAAACCTCTCAATGGCTACATTCATCCAAAGTGCTGTCCATTCTTAACTTTATAGAGAGTTCTTGTTCTACAGAATTAAAATAGAGTTAAAATCTCTCTCTCTCTGTAGCTTCTACCCACTGGTCCAACACTGAGCCCTTACTCCATGGGACCCCCTTTCCATTCCAAATGTAGGAGCAGTGAGGGTGTGTGCTCCTCCTCAGGATGCATACCTGGGGTCTGCTGATGTCTCCATTTTCCTCCCTCAGATTCACTTGGTCTCAGACTTAAGGACTGCCCAGCAGTCAGATCAGCACTGAGCCCTGAGAGGATCTGGCCAATGCCCCTCTTCAGTAGGACTGAGGGAAGGGCCTGTGCTCTGGGCAGGTTTCAGCTTCTACATCCTCGGCTGGTCAGACCTTCCAATAAAGTCTCATCCCATCAGACAGTGCCTCCTCTTCAGTCTCAACACTGGAGTCTAGGACCTATGTGAATTATCACCCCCGTGGGTCTAAAGATCTGTTAAGTCCTTTGCAAATTACCTGAGTGCCCACTGAATATATGTTATTATATGATATTATTACTATTACTAATATTGTTGCTACCTGATAATAGTACATGGTCAGTTGCTTTAGTTGTGTCCAACTCTTTGCAATCCCATGGACTGTAGTTCCCTGGGCTCCTCTGTCCATGGGATTTCCCAGGCAAGAATACTGGAACAGGTTGCTATTTCCTTCTCCAGGGGAACTTCCCAGCCCAGGGATCAAACCCACATTTCCTGAGTCACCTGCATTGCAGGCAGATTCTTTTACCACTAAGCCACCGGGGTAGCCCACCTGATAGTTGTACCCCAGGGTAATTAGAAGGGGGCGGGGGGCACTAAGACTCACCAAAGATCCTACTTTGATCTGATAAGAAAATCTGAGTCCTAATTCTAGTTCCATTGTTAAAAAATGATGATGAGGAGGATTTTGATGGTAAGGGTCACAACAAGATCAATCACCATTTCTACCAGGCACATCAAATTGAATGCATACAACAACTCTGTAAAGTGGATACTATTATTTGCCTCATTTTACAGATGAGGAAACTGAGCCTTAGAGAGGTTAAGTATTAAATAATTTGCGAAGGCCACATAACAGTAATGGGATGAGTATTTGGGTGGTCCAAGAGTCCTGGAATCTATACTATTAACTACTATGTGGTTCTTCCTGTCGCTAGCCTGCAGTGAGTTGGGCAAGACACTTCCCTCTCTGGGCCTCAATTCTGAATCACCTAGGGTTTCTTAAAGCTCCATTAGACCACAGAGTTGACTTGAGAAAGGCAGAGGAGGTCCCGGGGAAGTTGAATCTCCCTCTCTGGGGAGCCACCCTCTACTTTCCTGCATCTGAATTTCCTCCTGGCTGCCAGGGCAGCTCTCAGGCTCATCTGAACATGCAAATCAGAATTAATTATTCAAGACTGGGCCTACTTTGCATACCAATTCCATTTTCTTCTGTGTGGGAAGGTTCTCACCCCTTTTAACAGTTTAGAATAATGTGTACCAGACCTCCAAAATGAAAACAAAAGTTAAAAAAAAAAATGGAGGAAGAATGGATAAGCTGGATTCTTCAGTTGTTCTCTCTGGCTGGGGCTGGGCCGGGCTGGCTACAGACCAGGATGGCAGAGACCTCGACAGCCTGGAAGGTCTCTGCCATTGATGGTGGACAAGGAGTTCTTAAATTTCTGGATCGTGGATATCTCTGAGACTCTGACGAAAACTATGGCATTTCATCTCCAGAAAACCTACAAAATGTAAGCATACAATTCTGGAGTGTTTCCTGAAAATCTGAAACTCAGCTCTGGACCCCTGATTAGGAAGCCAGGAATGGCTAAAATCGGAAATAATGTGGAGATGAAGGCCCATCAGGATTCCTGGGCATTCAGGTATGTCAGTGAGTTAAGAAAAATGCCCAACCTAATCAAACTCAGTTTACTGAGATGCCTAAAGACCCCTGGTTCTTCACTTCAGAGGTGGACCAGGGACCATCCCAAGGCGTGAGAGCCTTTGATTGACTCACCTGAGAGTATGTGCTTCAAGGAAGATATCTTCAACTGCACTTCTGCAGAAGATGAAAATTTTGTTATTCTTAAACTATTTTATGTGATCACAAGTATAAAAATAACCACATAGAAACAAAGATGAGCAGAAAATAAGTAAAATTTTTGTGGAAGTTATCCTTGAATATAACAATAGGTACTATTTTTCTTTTTGTTAATTTTCTATATTTTTTCCTAATTTTCTATAAGGAAAAGTTTTGCCTCATGGTGAGAAATGCATGCAGTTTAAATGTTAAAACAGAAGACCTGTGGGTAGCCCATGATCATGTCTGAGAACAGAGACAAATGGTGATATTAATATTCTATCATGATATTAATAATAACCATAAAAGTTGAATTAACATGTAGGGACAGCTATGCTGATGTGAATGAAGCAGAGAAAAGAAAACTGTCCAGAGGAGAAACAGAAGAATGAACCATACTCTCAGAGAGAGGCAGAGCATGTGTGTCCCCTCTATACCCTGAAAAAGAGAGAGAGAAAAAGTCACACCCTGGCCCCCAACTCCCTCAGGAGGCCTGGCTGAGTTCTGTGACATAGCTTTAATCTTTCCTCTTTTTGCCTAGACTGGTTTGAGTGGGCTTGGTCTCATGTACCCAAATAATACCTAAGACAGTGGGAAGCCGAAAAGGACACGTATGTCTAGTCTATGATCGAGTGTCTATGACATCTGAGTGAGTGTGGGTGACATCTGAGAAATTATGGGTAACATCTGCATGGGTGTGTTTGTGTAACAGGCTGAGTGTGTGTAACATCCAAGCATTTGTGACATCTTGAGAGAGAGTGTGTGTGAGATCAAAGTCAGTGTATGTAGCACTGGAATAAGTATGCATAGTTAGCTGGAGTCAATAAATGTTTAAATCTGTGACCTGTCAGTTGTAATTTCTATCAATTTTCCCTCCACAATCTGGTCTTACATTCAGCCCAAGGGTCCCATCTTTGCAGATCTCACCTGATGCCAGGGAAGACTTTCTTGGGATGCTTTTCTGTCCAGCTCTGTGGGCCTGTGGAGAGAAGAGCAGCTGGTCAAGTTTATCCCCTCCATGCTCTTCAGGCAATGTCAGCTGATTCTCTGCAACCTCTTTGGAAAACTCAAGCCCAGGGCCAAGAGGCACCTCCCCCTTGACTACAGCCTCAGACTAGGATCTCTGAAGCTCAAAGCAACACTTGAGTGCAGTCCGTGCAAAGATAATCATTCACTTATCCCAGAGAAGTAAAACTGAGGTCCAGAGTCACACAGGGTTTGTGCCCAGCAGTCAGGATCTGACCCCAGGTCTCCTGAGTCCAGAGCCTGTGTCTTTCTCAGCATGTCACACTCCTCCCAACCAGACTCTACAGATGTCATGAGTAGCTTTTCTCAGCTATACTCAGGTCTGAGTTCTCTTCCAATTTCCCATCAAGTGTTCCCAGATGGGCCTCCATGGCAACACTGCACCCGTGGCAACAGGAGTAACTGCAGCCGCTTGCTGGTGGCTTGAAGCCCATCGGCACAGGAGTGGACACAGGGACAAAGGACGCCAGGCCGGCAAAGTGTTTCAATACTTGAGCAGTGTTGAAAGGGTAGATTCGTTCTGTGGGTTTCTTGGGATCAATTTTATTTGGAGAATTGATGACACAGAGATTGCTGCATACAAAGCCCTCAAAAAAGTGTTTCATCAAGGCTGATGCAGAACCCAGAAAACTCAGGAGATACAGCCTGGTGGAGCACTATAGCAAAGGAACATTATCTGAAGCTCTTTTGGGGAAATGGGAAGACTCCAGTCACATCCAATGGGTGTTGGGAAGGTATCATATTTGGCCACGGTCTAGAAGAAGAATGTATTTTTCATTAAATGCTGAGGCCACTGGTGTGTGTGACATTGTGAGCTGACCTTGCTTCATCCATTCTGTTTCCTTTCCTCATGGTTCAATGAGACCCGCCCAGCCCACAAGGACAGCTGCAGTGACAATGAAATTATATGAATTCATTCCTAATTTATTACTCCCAAACTATGTGACTTTCCCAGTAGTGAATTCCTACAACTTGGCTTCAAACTCAAATGGGATTTGCTCTCTAAAGGGAATCTTTTGGTTCCGATCTTATTCCTACCTAAGGCTCCTGCAGAACAATATTCTTCCAATATCCGTCCTTGACATCTCACTGTGAATAAATCCATCAGAGTCTTTCCTAAGAGTGGGATTTTAAGGGAATCTGGTTAAAGTTGAGAAGAGATGGAAAGTATAGAAACATAAATATAGCAAGCTGAAAGCTTAGAAGACAAACTATACGAACAACTCAATTTGCAGAAGGCCTGTCCATGCATGCCTGCTAAGTGGCTGCAGTCATGTCTGACTCTGTGTGACCCTATGGACTGAAGCCTGCCAGGGTCCTCTGTCCATGGGATTCTCCAAGCAAGAATACTGGAGTGAGTTGCCATGTCCTCCTCCAGGGGATCCTACCAACCCGAGGATAAAATCCACCTCTCTTAAGTCTACCTGTATTGGCAGGTGGATTCTTTACCACTAGTGCCACCTGGGAAGCCCAGAAGGCCTCACGTTCAAAGTGGAGATCCTTGTGGCTGAGCACTGATAAAATGATTTCTGCATGTCAGGCACAGTTGCAAGCTCTTCACATTAGTTAACTCTCTTAATCTCTTTTCCTCCGGCTCTTAGGTTCTCTACTTGGCACAAACAAAGTAATTCATGGGCTAAAAGACTACCAAAATGACTAAGATGGATAGCTGGGGCAGTGAAACAGTAAGAAGGACAGGGAATGGTCTCAGGGTAACTTCTTTGTGTCACTGACATGAGTTTTTAAAACATTTTCCTGTGCAGATTTTTCATAAACCATTGTCAGTGGGTCAATTTTTATCCTAGCTGTCCTTTTCCCACTTGGCTAAGAAACCGTCAGATGAAAAATGGTAGATTTCTATTAGAAATAGAAGGAGAAATCATAAGGACAGCTATTAATGAGATGATTTAAAAATATATATATTCAATCAAGAGTAATTGGGGCTGAGCATAGTAAGTCATGGAAAATTATAAGCTCTGCCCACTCTAGGGCATGACTGACTATTAAAATCTTTTTCACACCATTGCCTACAGAAAGCAGCTGGGCACCATGCCACCAGGGAGGTGGCAGCAGAATGGCCTCATTCCCTAAACAGGCTTGCAAAAAAGAGGACAATCGGTTGAATTGCTGAATCGAACTTAACCCTTTTAATGCCACATCAAGTGGATTTTTGACAAAGAAGAGTCAACAGTTAACTCTTCAAGACCAAGTCACAGAATGACTTAGTTGAAAAACATTTATTATTTATGGAATACCCACTGTGAGCTTTTGTAACAATGATCTGATTCCCTTAAATTCTCAAAATAAATATATATGGCCCATTTTATTCACCGATGTTCATAAAGGCTGAAACTGGAGTTCAGAGAAGCCAAGGTGCTCAGCCCAAAGTCGCGTGGTCGATCCGTGGCGGAACTGCAGTGGTAAAAGCTGACTCCACTCCCAGAACTCTTCTCATAAGCCCACAGACAGCTCATTCGCTTGTTCTGCCTTCATGCAGTCATGGTTTGACCTCAGTTAAAGCGAAGAAGAGCTAAAGAGTCTCTTGATGAAAGTGAAAGAGGAGAGTGAAAAAGTTGGCGTAAAGCTCAACATTCAGAAAACTAAGATCATGGCATCCGGTCCCATCACTTCATGGCAAATAGATGGGGAAACAGTGGAAACAGTAAGAGATTTTATTTTGGGGGGCTCCAAAATCACTGCAGATGGTGACTGCAGCCATGAAATTAAAAGACGCTTTGCTCCTTGGTAGAAAAGCTATGACCAATCTAGACAGCATGTTAAAAAGCAGAGACATTACTTTACCAACAAAGGTCTGTCTAGTCAAAGCTATGGTTTTTCCAGTAATCATATATGGATGTGAGAGTTGAACTATAAAGAAAGCTGAGCGCCGAAGAATTGATGGTTTTGAACTGTGGTGTTGGAGAAGACTCTTAAGAGTCCCTTGGACTGCAAGCACATCCAACCAGTCAATCCTAAAGGAAATCAGTCCTGCATATTCATTGGAAGAACTGTTGCTGAGGCTGAAACTCCAATACTTTAGCCACCTGATGTGAAGAACTGACTCATTAGAAAAGACCCTGATGCTGGGAAAGATTGAAGGCGGGAGGAGAAGGGGACAACAGAGGATGAGATGGTTGAATGGCATCACCAACGAGATGGACCTGAGTTTGAGTAGGCTCTGGGAGTTGGTGATAGAGAGGGAAGCCTGGAATGCTGCAGTCCATGGGGTCGCAAAGAGTTGGACAAGACTGAGACTGAACTGAAGTGAACCAACAACAAACCTCAGTTAACCAGAACTTGCACCTGGAGATTTTCTTGAATGCTTTTCTTCCTGTTACTCGGAGTTAAAGAGAAAGCTCTCCTATTTCAACCTTTCTAGTTGATAAATTTAGTACAATGTCTGGATCTCTCTTCTCCACTGGCCTATGCAGAGAATGTTGTAGAGTCTTTTTAGGAAGGAACCACTTGCAAAAATGATCTCTTTGAACACACTTCTCAGGGTCCAGGATTGAGAGTAGTGGGAATCCCAGGATCCCTAAATGTCTAGGTCCTCTTACCCGGGCCTTTGTGTTCTTGCCACTTCTTCCTTTTCTCCTTGTCTTTCTGATCACACCAACTACTCCAATTGTCTTGTTATATCTCAGGGTAGGCAAGGCTAGAGCAGGGAAGCTGAAAGAAGACGCAAGGTATCTCAGGAACTGCAGACACATTTATTCTCTCTGGGCAACAGCAAAAAGGGGTCTCCTCAGGTGGGATTTATATACTTGTACAGAACAAACATGGCCTGTGGTCAAGTGGGTACAACATGATGCACATGCGTAGGGCTATAAGTGAGCTCAGCTATTACATAACCATTATTTACAAAATGTGGGGCAAGAGTGAGAGGCCTTGGGGCGAGAGAGCCTGACCACACCATCTTGGCTAATTTGCTCTCTCCCTACACCCCTGCTCCCACCCCATTATAGGTTAGGATCTAGAAAGAAGCAGGGACTTGGTTGATTTAGATACAGCCTGATCCTAGCCTGTATTTTTTCTTCCTTACTAATAAATCTTTTGTGTGAGGCTGCTTCATTGTGTTTTACATCATATTCCTCCTAAAAAAGTGGAGGAAAAAGTAAAATTTTATTTTAGTGAAGTGTTTGATCAGCTAGGATCTCTTTTGTCAAGGTTAGAGGTCACATTGTGTGGTGGAAAAAACTCTAAACCAAGAGTTAGTTACAAGAGTTCCAGCCTCAAATTCATCGTCTGCTACAGGTGTGATCAGGTGTCAATTTCCTCAACTTCAGGTGGAATTAATGATACTTACTTCACACGATGGTTGTGAAGATCAAGCAATATAATGAGGATTAAAGTATTTGGAATGTAGCAATACTTGTCTCCTTGAGTTCTGAAGAGTACTAAAATGGTATGCTGATAAATATTTTAACAATCAGCTTTCTAAACTAAAAAAAACCCCTGGGTTTGAGGTGTTGGCTTCCATGATGTAGATGTTCTCATCCCAGCTGACTTCAAGTTACCACTATGGCATCGCTGGATGCTGAGTTGGGAAGCTGTGCACAGTGGGCTCTTGCAAGCCAGTCTGAGCCAGCACCAGCCCACCTCTCGTGTTAGATTAGTTAACAGTTGTGAAGACTCGGAAGAGGTTTTCTGTTTACCGGGAAATTGATAAGTGTACATTGACTTTATTTTGCTTGGGCCCTGTCCTCCAAGGCACAGAGTCTGAGGCAGGCACTGAGACAAGCTGGGAGGCAGGGACTGGGGTGGGCGAGGGGTCTACAAGCAGATTCATTCCTGCGGGAGAGGAAGTTAGAGGATAACTGGAAGGAAGGGGCATCCTGGTGCTACAAGGAAAACTAGGTAACTAGAGAAAGATAATCAGCAGGAAAAGGAGGAATCTTTCCCCCAAGTCCTGGATGCAGTAAAGGATTGTAATTCACACCCAGTCCTGGGATCATCTGGATCCTTTCACTCCACCATCACCTAGGTAACTGGGGCAAAGTGGGATTAGTTGCCTGGCAACAATGCCCACCTCTCTACTCCTGTACACACTCATATGTCCTGACCTCTGCTGACATTCCCTCCCACAGGCCACTGCCTGTTCCAGCAACACACCTTCTGCCACCCTAAGCCCCCTGGCTAAGCCAGGCCCAGGGCCCATTTAATCAGAGTACATCAGCCCAGAAATCCACAAGTTTGCCTGCTCTCATGGAAGAGAAGCAACAAAGACAGCAGCCCAGACCAAGAGTGGGGAGGCTTGGAGCCTAGTCTCAGCTTCACACGGGACCTGCTCCTGTGGGACCCTGGGTCAGCTGCTTGACTTCTCTGAGTTATTGCTTCTTCATCCCCCCGCTGGAGATTTCCCTCCCATTTGCACCATGGAGAGTCTCTTTCATCTGTAAAATGGGAATTGTAACACCTGCTGGGCCAGCACAGAGTTGTCTGGTCCACGTGTGTGAGGAGTCCCCTGATGTACAGCGAGTGACAAGGTGATGATTACAGTGGCCAGCAACCCTGGCATCAAATGGGCTTCCAGCCTCTCCTGTGTTCCCTGAAGCTCGGCAGAGGCCTTGGCGCCAGGAAACCAAGGGATGAATGAAGCCGAATCCCTTTCAGGACAAAGCAGATGACATGCTCTGATGGATTCTGAAGAGGGCTTGTGTCCCTGCCCTTCACCATTGTCGGGCCATTCGTGCAGGCAGTCCGGAATCCTGCCCAGCAGCTCTTTCTCCCCGAGAAGAAAATTGGCAGCCCTGGGAAGCGAGCGGCTCTCAGGTTGGACTTGATTAGGGACCAATTTGGGCCTGTTAGCCGAGCCTCCAGTATCATCTCGGCCAATTACTGGCCCAGCCTGGCCTGCAGCTGGCTGCTCCCTTCCAAGCTGGACACTTTTATTTCCAGCAAAGCTCACCCTGTGCCTGAGGCAAGAGACCAGGGTGACTGTGGCCCATTAAAAAGATGGAGAGTGAAATAACTCACTCAGTAAGGTAATGGTGTGGGTGGGGCTTGAGCTGGAGTTTTAATTAAAAAAAAAAAAACCCTCAATAAACAGTCTTGTGCCTTGCATGTAATAAGTATGGGAATTTATAAACTCTCCCCTGCTATGGGGCTCTGATGACTATTAAACTTCGCGTCTGGCAGAGGAATTTTGGCCTTATGGGCTAACTGCGCTACTTCACCTCTGCCAAGCCAAACAGGCTGGCAACCCAGGAGGGAGGCCAGTGAAACTGTGTTCAGACTGCCCCCACCTTTCCAGAGCTGCTGGTTCAGACTATCCCCTGAACAGCGCTACAGCACCGGCGCTTGGGAAAGCCAGGATCTGCCAAAAGACTCTCCTTCCGGCTCCTTTCCCTGCCTCTGCAGGAACCTGGCATTCACTCCTGCCCCCTCCAGTCAAAGCACTGCTCCCAGGAATGCAAGTGAGAAGGGTCAAATCTCAGAATAATGTATCACCTCTTCCCCCGCAGCGGGTGCTGCCTTGTATATTTAACAGCCTTATACTTCTTAGCATGGCATACAAAGCCCCCTGCAATCTGGCCCCTTTTTACCTCATTTCTCACCACTCTCTGCCTCCCACTTACCCCTCCATGCACTCTTCATCTAGCCTCCTGACTGTGGGTCTCTGCTGCTGCTGTTGCCTCTGCCTCGATGCCGGTGCCTGTATATTCTTGACGGGAGTGGTGGCATTGTCTTGTGCATAGGCCCCAGGGCCAGCCTAGAGTTTGAATCCCTGCTCCCCAGCGGTTTCACTTTTGCAAATTTAACCTGTTAATACCTCAGCGGCTGCTGCTCAGTAGCTCAGTAGTGCCCGACTCTTTGCGACTCTTCGGACTGTAGCCTGCCAGGCTCCTCTGTCCACGGGATTTCCCAGGCAAGAATACTAGAGTGGGTTGCCATTTCCTTATCCAGGGATCTTCCTGACCCAAGGATCAAACCCACGTCTCCTGCATTGCAGGCAATTCTTCTACCACTGAGCCACTGTGGAAGCCCCTAATACCTCAGACTCCTCAATATAAAATAAAACTTCTACCTCCATCCTAGGGTTAGTGTGAGGATTAAATGAGCACCTGTTTGTGTTTGGCACATAGGAAGTTTTATATAGCTCGTTGTTGTCATTATTATCCTTTCAGATAAATGTCAGCTAACCACAGCCTGCAGACCAAATCTACCTACCTGTATTGATAAATGAAGTTCTGCTGGAGCACATCCATTTGCTGACATTGTTTATGGCTGTTTTCCTGCTACAATTGGCAGAGTTGTGCAATTGTGACCCACACTGTGGTCCCAAATTCTCAACTATTTACTATCTGCCAGTTGAATTGGCCCTTACTTTAAGACCCAGTTAAAGGAGATGTTGATGCTAACACCCCCAATCCCAGGCTGCAATCAGCACAATCTTTTCTGTCCGCAGCCCAGCCCCCATCCTTGCCCTTCTGCACCCTTGTCACACACTGCAGTGACCTGCTGAGGATCTGCTTCCACCACTGGACTGTGAGCCCTTCAAGGGAAAGAAACCTGTTTTCTTCTTTTGCTTTTCTGCCATAGGTCACAGCAAATAATTTGACTAATAGATGATAGATCATACCTTGAACCACAAAGATAGGGGCTCAATTTGTGATTGAGCAAATCACAGATGTGCTCAGTTTGTGATGGGACACCTAGCTCACTGAGTGATGTCACCTGTGACCTTCCGAGGAGTCGCCTCAGGCTTGCCTGCTTCTTGTCTGTGCTTCCCAAGACAGGGTCATTTCAGATTTATATAGCTTCAAAAACATGAACTGATGAGGCAGAATGAAGAACAACTTTCATAGCCACACATGAGTTTTTATTATTAGTTCCCAGTGTTTCAAAGTCTCGTTTCTCCTTCTTCTCCATCTTTCACTAACCTAGGGCTCAGCGCTAGCTCACCAAGTTATACACATGAGGTTTGAAGGAATAGGTGGTGATGAGGCAGGAACAGGGCTCGGGAGCCTAGAAACACAACAGGAGATAACATTCCCAAACCATACGGAGGCTGAGAAAATGGAACGTTGGCCAAGTTTGAGGTTTTCTAGAGCTTTCTTCCATTTAGCCTTCAGTTAAGTAAAAAGGACATCTAAGCTTGAAAATAAGAATAGTAGGAGAAAGGATGTTATGACTTTGATGAATACCTTATTGTCACAATCATACAAGCAGGAGCTACTAACCCACAGCCTTGAAAAGAATGATTGTCTTGACATCAGATAGGGAAAGTTCTCTATGAGTCACAGAGGAAAGGGAGGGGATTTAGTGATGGGCAGGTAAACAAAGCACAGATAGAAAAGGAACCTTAGTCCCTGCCTTCAGAGAGTTCATCATCTAATGAGAGGTTAAAAACCAGTAGGACTGTAATTGTTCTTGTAAACCTGAGTGAAAACCCAACCGACAATGTGCACAATGAACTCCAGAGACTAAATCAGTTCCTATTACTGTGAAATCTCAGTTTAACTAAAGATTCCCAGCCAGTGACGCACTGACTATAAGCAATATTTAAAACAATAAAACTACCTCGTAACAGGAAAAGAATTCAAAGAAGCCCTTGGGGTCTCTATAAAAAGGTTTGGCTTACATAAACACTTGCTGCGTAATTGAGAACCCAAGAATGCTGGGCAAAAGACTAGGTGAGACGTAACTTTGACAGAGTTACCGATAGGACCAAGGGCAGCAGAAATTCCAGATTGGGAAGGCGCCACAAGGTTAGCATTTTCTAAAGTGTAATCCCTGGGATCTTTCTAGATGTTTTACCTAGAAATTGTGAAGTAAGCATCTTTGCAGAAACTTTAGCATGTTCTTATGTAGTATGACTTTTAGAAGTCAGACAAAATATATGGCATTTCTTAAATTTCTGACATGCATTTGATCAGAGAACATCTTTTTTTTTTTTTTTTTAATAGAGTATCACCCAGTTCTCATGTTCTACAGAGACAATAAGGAAAATGATAAAATGTTGATAAAATTGTGAGTTCTTTGCAGAGTGATTTCTTTCTTTTGGTCTTGCCAGTGCCCAGGACCACACCTGGCACAAAGTGCTCAGAAAATGTTAGTGAAGTGGAACCACCTGAAGTGTGAAGCTAACGTCCTGAATTTAAGTCACAGATAAATCATAGCCCCAGGCCTCATGGACTTTCCACAGCACAGAGAAGGTAAAGGGAATTTCCATGAGAATGTTTCTTCAGAGTCCAGCTGAGCTCAATTTAGAACACAGATTTTGCCAGAAGAAACTTGAATAGATTCAAGTTCATCAGCTTTGGATAAAAGCTACTCCTCCTTGGAAGAAGACTGAGTTAGTGTCTTCTGAAACAGTGAGGGCCTGTGAACCCTCTTTCCGAACTTGAAGTAACAAACCACTTCGTAACACCTCCCCCCCACCCAAAGTTGCATCACACAAGAAAAGTATCATCTATCACTTTCATCTGAAATTACCAGGACTTCCTGTATGCTAACATTTTACAGAATGTTTAGCAGAAATCCTTAGGCTAGATAGAAATGAGTTTCTAATAATCTCATGAACAAAATTGCATTCTATTACATTCTTGCCGTACCCTTGTATACACTATCAAAGTGCCTGAAAATTATAGAAATTATTTTATCGGCTACATTAATTTCCTCTTGAAACATCTCAACATATCAACTTGAAATTAAGCATCAGAATTCTGCAGTTCCATTTAAATATGTTAATAATCTTATGTAAACAAACTGAAGGCTGAAATTGTCTACAAAGAATGGAAGGCTGCTTGTTGGAGGTTCACAAACACAATGTAGAATAATTATATGCTAAAACACTTAACCTTGGGAACACAGAGAAAAATCACAAAGATCAATTGCTCATAAAAAAAAGAAAAAAATTTTAATCAAATGAGAGTTATCTAGTAAATGGCTAGAAAACTTGATGGGAATTCCTTTGATAATGCCATTTTGATTTGATTAGTTGTACTATTTTTGTATCTTTAGTAAACACAGTTTGATTATACTGCTGAGTTTCTTTTCTGCAGAAATATTACAAATCTATTAGTGGCTAAGAAGAAAATGTAGAAGGAAGATCAAAATACATTTTTAAATTACAACCCACCCTTCTCTCTCCTTCTCTTGTTTTCTAGTGATGTTAGTTTATGAGGGCCACTGTAACACAGTAAATTGGCCCCCCCTTACCCACAGGGGACTCAATCCAAGACCCCTCATGAAGGCCTAAAACCATAGATAGTACCAAACTCTAAATATACTGCTGGCCCTCTGCATCCATGAGTGGTACATCCATTGATCTAACTTATGATGGATGGAAAATATTAAAGAAAAAGTTTCAGAAAACTGCAAAAAGCAAAATTTGAATTTTCCACAGGCTAGCAACTGCTTCTAAGGCCCACTTGACTTCACATTCCAGAATGTCTGGCTCTAGGTGAGCGATCACACCATCATGACTATCTGGGTCGTGAAGATCTTTTTTGTACAGTTCTTCTGTGTATTTTTGCCACCTCTTAATATCTTCTGCTTCTGTTAGGTCCATACCATTTCTGCCCTTTATCGAACCCATCTTTGCATGAAATCTTCCCTTGGTATCTCTAATTTTCTTGAAGAGATCTCTAGTCTTTCCCATTCTGTTGTTTTCCTCTATTTCTTTGCACTGATCACTGAGGAAGGCTTTCTTATCTCTCCTTGCTATTCTTTGGAATTCTGCATTCACATGGGAATATCTTTCCTTTTCTCCTTTGTTTTTCGCTTCTCTTCTTTTCACAGCTATTTGTAAGGCCTCCTCAGACAACCATTTTGTCTTTTTGCATTTCTTTTCCATGGGGATGGTCTTGATCCCTGTCTCCTGTACAATGTCACGAGCCTCCGTCCATAGTTCATCAGGCACTCTGTCTATCAGATCTAGTCCCTTAAATCTATTTCTCACTTCCACTGTATAGTCATAAGGGATTTGATTTAGGTCATACCTGAATGGTCTAGTGGTTTTCCCTACTTTCTTCAGTTTAAATCTGAATTTGGCAATAAAGAGTTCATGATCTGAGCCACAGTCAGCTCCTGGTCTTGTTTTTGCCGTCTGTATAGAGCTTCTCCATCTTTGGCTGCAAATAATATAATCAATCTGATTTCGGACTTACAAACAAAGCTAGTGGAGGTGATGGAATTCCAGCTGAGCTATTTCAAATCCTGAAAGATGATGCTGTGAAAGTACCGCATGCAATATGCCAGAAAATTTGGAAAATTCAGCAGTGGCCACAGGACTGGAAAAGGTCAGTTTTCATTCCAATCCCAAAGAAAGGGAATGCCAAAGAATGCTCAAACTACCATACAATTGCACTCATCTCACACGCTAGTAAAGTAATACTAAAAATTCTCCAAGCCAGGCTTCAGCAATACATGAACCGTGAGCTGCCAGATGTTCAAGCTGGTTTTAGAAAAGGCAGAGGAACCAGAGATCAAGTTGCCAACATCTGCTGGATCATCGAAGAAGCAAGGGAGTTCCAGAAAAACATCTATTTCTGCTTTATTGACTATGCCAAAGCCTTTGACTGTGTGGATCACAATAAACTGTGGAAAATTCTGAAAGAGATGGACATACTAGACCACCTGACCTGCCTCTTGAGAAACCTATAGACATGCATATAGTCAGCAACAGTTAGAACTGGACATGGAACAACAGACTAGTTCCAAATAGGAAAAGGAGTATGTCAAGGCTGTATATTATGACCCTGCTTATTTAACTTATATGCAGAGTACATCATGAGAAATGCTGGGCTGGAAGAAGCACAAGCTGAAATCAAGATTGCCAGGAGAAATAGTAATAACCTCAGATATGCAGATGACACCACCCTTATGGCAGAGAGTGAAGAGGAACTAAAAAGCCTCTTGATGAAAGTGAAAGAGGAGAGTGAAAACGTTGGCTTAAAGCTCAGCATTCAGAAAACTAAGATCATGGCATCTGGTCCCATCACTTCATGGGAAATAGATGGGGAAACTGTCAGACTTTATTTTTTGGGGCTCCAGTATCACTGCAGATGGTGATTGCAGCCATGAAATTAAAAGACGCTTACTCCTTGGAAGGAAAGTTATGAGCAATCTAGATAGCATATTAAAAAGCAGAGACATTACTTTGCCAACAAAAGTCCATCTAGTCAAGGCTATGGTTTTTCCAGCGGTCGTGTATGGATGTGAGAGTTGGACTGTGAAGAAAGCTGAGCGCCAAAGAATTGATGCTTTTGAACTGTGGTGTTGGAGAAGACTCTGGAGAGTCCCTTGGACTGCAAGGAGACCCAACCAGTCCAACCTAAAGGAGATCAGTCCTGGGTGTTCATTGGAAGGACTGATGCTGAAGCTGAAACTCCAATACTTTGGCCCCCTCATGCTAAGAGTTGACTCATTGGAAAAGACCCTGATGCTGGGAGGGATTGGGGGCAGGAGGAGAAGGGGACGCCAGAGGATGAGATGGCTGGATGGCATCACCGACTCGATGGACATGAGTTTGAGTAAACTCCGGGAGTTTGTGATGGACAGGGGGGCCTGGCGTGCTGCGGTTCATGGGGTCACAAAGAGTCAGACACTACTGAGCGACTGAAATGAGCAACTGTTTACATAACTTTTACATTTATTAGGTATTGTAAGTAATCTAGAGATGATTGAAAGTTTAAGGGAGGATGCACATAGGTTATATGCAAATATTATGACATTTCATGTAAGGAACCTGAGCACCTGTGGATTTTTGTGTCTACTAGGGGCCAATTCCCCGTGCAGACTGAGGGACAGTTGTACTGTGTTTTTCCCTATACCAACATACATATGATAAAGGTTAGTTTATAAATTAGACAGAATAAGAGAGTAATAACAATAGCTAATAAGAAACTGAAAAATTATAAAAATATACTGTAATAAAAGTTAAGTGAATGTGGTCTTTCTCTTACTGTCTCAACATCTCATTGTACAAAATCAATGCCTTTTCTATCTTAAGCACCTATCATGCGGTGTGCTGTAACTTTTGCAGTCTGAGGTATGACAGTAAAACTAGAACAAATTTGTTTTTCTTTCTTCACAATTTCATGGATAGGTGATTCATTCTTACCATAGATCTTAGCAACTTCAGCATATGAATTTTTTTTCTTTCTGTATTTAGAACCTTCATGTTTTTAGTTACAGGAAGCACTGTATGGCTTCTCTGTGGCAGATCTGAATTGCCAGCATCATTCTTCTTTCACTTTAAGGCCATTATTAAGTCAGGTAATGATGACTTGAACAGTCAATCTGATTACCAGAAGGCTACTAAGTGACCAACAGTGAGGACATGGTGAACAAGGGACAGTTCATGTCTGAAAGGCACGAAGCAGGACGGTGTTGGACAATGTGAGATTTCACCACACTACTCAGAATAGTAGCGAGCAATTTAAAACTTATGCATTGTTTATTTCTGGAATTTTTATTTCATGTTTTCCAACCACAGTTGACCATAGGTAACTGAAACCAGCAAGTGAAACCGTAGATGGAGGGGAGAGAGACTACTGTATCACAGACTGGGTGACTTAAACAACAGTAATTTATTTTCTCACAATTTCGGAGGCCAGAAATCAGAAATCAAAGTGTTGACAGGGTGGGTTCCTTCTGAGAACTCTCTCCTTAGCTTGCAGATGGTTGTCTTCTCCCCATGTCTTCACATGGTCTTCCCTCTATCTATCCTTGTCCAAACGTCCTGTTCTTATAAGGACATCAGTTATATTGGGTTAGGACCCATCCTAGCCACCTCATTTTAACTTCATTACTTCTTTAAAGACCCCATTCCAAACACAGGTCACATTCTAAAGTTCTAGAGGTTAGGACTTCAATATATGGATTTGAGTGGTGGGGGTGGGGAGAACACAATTAAGCCCATAACACTTCTCTTCCTCCATTTCTTTTTAATTTTTATTTCTCTATTATTTTTGGCTGTGCTGATTCTTCATTGCTGCACAGGCTTTCTCTAGTTGTAGAGAGTGCGGGCTACTCTAGCTGTGGTGCACAAGCGTCTCATTGCGGTGGCGACTCTTGCTGCAGATCATGGGCTCTGGGGCATTTGGCTTCGTAGCTGTGGCTCCTTGGCTCTAGATCACAGGCTCAATAGTTGTGGCACATTGGTTTAGTTGTTCCATGGCACGTGAGATCTTCGCAGACCAGGGATCAAACCAGTTGTCTCCTGCATTGGCAGGCAGATTGTTTACCACTAAGCCACCAGGAGAGCCCTCTTCCTCCATTTTTTAATAGAGGGAATATCATTGCCTTAAAAATTTTTCCATTTGGTATTTACATTATGCCTTCTTTGTCATTCATTATAATTATTTCTATTGATTTTTGTCTCATAAATTGCTCTCATTTCTCTTCCTTGAGTCTTCATCATTCCAAGTTTAGATTCCTGAGCAGTTTTTTCCCTGACTTCTCTCACCATCCAGCAGTCAGAGTGATCTTTCTATATAAAAAGTCTTATAGCTGCTTCTCTGTTTAAAACCTTTGCTGAATATTTAAACATCCAAAATTCTAAGAAGCTATAAATTACACTCTTGTAGATTCATCCAAAGGAAAGAATCAGAAAATTACACAAAGTATGTACTTGCAAAGATTTTGGTTACAGAATTGTTTACAATAGAGAAAATTGAAAATCACCCACAAATCCCCATTAATAAAAGACTGTCAAATACAACCTAGATGTATATCCATGCACTAAAATAAAATACCATGCAGTTATGAAAGGGATGAGACCAGGGGATGTATTTGTTGACAATTAAAAAATGTTTGTCCTCCGGAATTCCCTGGGGGGTCCAGTGGTTAGGAAGCTGTGCTTTCTTTCACTGCCAAGGGCCCGGGTTCAATCCCTGATCGAGGAAATAAGATCCCACAAGCCACATGGAATAGCCAAAAGAAACAAAACATGTCTTCTATTAATTTTTTTAAAAAGCTGAATGGTATATATGTTCTTATTTAAAATATAGAGAGATAAACATGGATAGATTGAGAGATAGAATTCTGGAGAAAGAAAGATTAAATTTTTGTGGTGTTTATCTTTGGCTCCAAGATCACTGTGTATGGCGACTACAGCCATGAAGTTAAAAGACGCTTGTTCCTTGGAAGAAAAGCTATGACGAAGCTAGACAGTGTATTAAAAAGCAGAGATATCACTTTGCCTACAAAGATCTGGATAATCAAAGCTATGGTTTTTCCAGTAGTCACCTACTGATGTGAGAGTTGTACCATAAAGAAGGATGAGCTTTGAAGAATTGATGCTTTCTAACTGTGGTACTAGAGAAGACTCTTGAGAGTCCCTTGGACAACAAGGAGATTAAACCAGTCAATCCTAATGGAAATCAACCCTGAATACTCATTGGAAGGACTGATGCTGAAGCTGAAACTCCAATACTGATGTAAACAGCCAACTCGTTTGAAAAGACCCTGATGTTGGGAAAGAGTGAGGGCAGGAGGAGAAGCGGGCAACAGAGGATGAGATGGTTGGATAGTATCACTGACTCAATGAACATGAGTTTGAGTAGACTCCAGGAGTTGGTGAAGGACAGGGAAGCCTGGTGTGTTGCAGTCCAAGGGGTTGCAAAGAGTTGGATACAACTGAGCAACTGAACAACAACAATCCTTGGTAGAATTACAAGGGATTTTTTGTTTATTTATCTGTACTATCTAATTCTTCAAAAATAAATATATATATTGCTCTTATAATAAAGAACTTAAAGGTTAAAAAGGAAAACTGCTAATCCTCCTTTCCCCACAGATGTGAGTTCATGCTTTTTAGAGTGACATCCAGAGATCTTCATCCTGGAGCTGGTCTACCTTTCCAGGTGCACGTCCTGTTACCTCTCCTGGCTACCCCTACCCCTACCCTCCACCACTTCCTGTTCCCCTGGCATGTCTTGCTGTCTCCTATGTCTGTGTCCTTTCTATATGTTTTTTTCTCTACTACTGATTTACCTTTCTCCACAACTTTTGATTGTCAAACTCCTATTCATCCTTTAAAACCCATATCAAACATCACCTCCCTTGTGATGTTTTCCCTACCCCCCAAGATATAGTTGCTCTCTCTTCTGGATACTGACATTTTGTTTGTTTGTTTGTTTTGTTTATGCTTCAAGCTAAGCATGTAGCTTCTTTCATCCTGATTATTTTTATGTTCCTTTCATGACTCTGTGGGAATTTCAAAGACTAAATTAGAATCTTGGGCATTACAGAGCCCAGGAGAAGTTGGCCCCCACTTATGATGGAATATCTCTGTTGTAGAGCAAAGTGGAACGATTAAAGGATGTCTTTAGAATCTGGATCCAGTCCCCCTTCCTTTGGGCAAGCTTTTCCTGACCACCTCTGCCCTTGCCTCAGGCTAGACCAGATCTCTCTCTATTATCTTCTTGGCTGTTTCCTCCATTGATTTCACCAGCCTCCCTCTGGAGACTGTTTGCTCCTTGGGGCATGATCCATGCAGGCTCCCTGTGCATCTCTATAGGTGCTCATCACTATAGGTACTCAGATCTTGCTTGAATAAATAGATGCATACAGTGTCAGCCCTGTGCCCCGCCCACAACAGCCTCAGGGCAATGTGTCCACTTAGCCCTGTCTTCTTCTGGTCCTTCCACACTCTGTTCTGTGCCCAAGAAATCCCCGTCCTCTACAGGAGCTCCTACAAGAAATCACATCACTGCCTTCTTTCAGAATGATTTTGAAATATTTCCACCAGAGACGTTCCTTTGAGGCCGGAGGAAGCTCTGCCTCCTGCTCCATAATGAACTGTAACATTTCTCTCAGCTTTCTTTATGACTCTTCCAGGAAGGTCCCCTTTCAGGACCATTAAAAAGAGTGTGGACAAAGATATACGCATCAAAAAAGAAAAAAAAAAAAAAGAGCAGAGGGAATATAATAAAGAGAACCCTGGTTTTCTCAGGGTGGTGGGCCAATGTGAGAGATCCTTCTCCATACTTTTCTATAATTCTCAAATTTCCTCTATTAAATGTGTGTTGTATTTATAATAATAAAACAGCACTCTTTAAAAGAGAAAGGCTGTCTTGGTCCATCTGCAACGACACGTGAGTAAATCTCAGATTGCATTTCATCATTGGTATACACACCTTTATCGGCTTCCCCAATGGCTCAGCTGGTAAAGAACCCACCTGCCGGTGTAGGAGACGCAGATTCCTAGGTTGGGAAGATCCACTGGAGAAGGAAAGGCAACCCACTCCAGTATTCTTGCCTGGGAAATCCCATGGACAGAGGAGCCTGGTGGGCTACAGTCCATGGGGTCACAAAGAGTTGGACACGACTGAGTGCACACGCATAGGACAGGACAGATACACACTCTTATCAGACACAAAATGACCTCTGGTCAATCTCCCTCCCAAATCACGCACGAAATACCTGCCTGTCTGGGGCAGATCAGAATCAGAAAGTGTTAGTTGCTCAGTTGTGTCTGACTCTTTGTGACCCGATGAACTGCAGCCTGCCAGGCTCCTCTGTCCATGGGATTTCCCAGGTGAGAAAACTGAAGTGGGTTGCCATTTCCTTCTCCAGGGTATTTTCCTGACCCAGGGATTTAGCCCAAGTCTCCTGTATTGCAGGCAGATTCTTTACCGTCTGAGCCACTGACAGATCAGAATGAGAAGCCCTGGACCAAATAAGCAAGAGGTAGATCCCCCCTACCCAGCAAAGTTCCAGAGCCTCAGAATGGAAGACCCTGAGTCTCTGGGAAAGAAGATCTCAGAGTCTCTGCAAATAAACTATGACAATTTTCCTGGTCTCACTCTCAATTTGTTTTGTTTCATTTCATTTTTACCAGAATAACACCACCCCACACACACTTAATTCAACTAGTCTCATATGACTTTATTTCCACCACACTGGTTACCTTTGTCTGAAGCAGGTCCCAATATAAGGACTTCTCTTAAAATACGCTTCTGGATCTGTTATGACTATGGCAGGCTGTTATAGGGCCACCACCTCCCTTGTTGGGAACATCATACACTCATTAATCTTAAGATCCAGCTACAATGGAGAGGTTAAGACAGCATAGAACCACACTGCCCAGTTGAAATCACAGCTCTGACACTAAACCTGGGTAACATTGCCCAAACTCTTTGACATCTCTGTGCCTCAGATAAAAAAATGGTGATAATGATAGTACCCACCTCAGGGAATAGCTAAAAGGATTAATGGGGTTCATCCATGTAAAGCTTTTATAACAGTTTCTGGCACAAAGAAGTCGAGGCAAGTATTTTCTGTACTGGTTCTCATTTAGGTTTTTCTGTTTGGTTTTCATAAGCTGCTAAAACTCTCCATCGACTGATATGAAGATTAAAGTCAAACCCCCTCGGATCTTAGACTTTCCCTGTGTCGGAATAGTGCAATTGATTTTTGAACCTAGAGGCAGCAAGATGAATTTGCATATTTTCCAAAGAAATTCCAGAGAGAAAGTGAGAGGCCAGGTGAGGGAGGGGCAGAGAAAGAACAGTGACAGAGAGAGACAGAGACAGAGAGACACAACAGATTGAAGCTGCTAGTCTGGCAGCAGGAATGAGGGCCTCAGAAAAGCTGCTCATTTCCCAGCTGGGGTGGTTTTCCTTTTTTTCTTTTCCTGGGTCTTTCCTTTTTTCATTTGTGTTCACACTTCTCCCTCTTGTGGCTCATCAGAAAATCACAGGTGCTCCTTGCTTTTCAGCGGATTTCAATACTGGTGAACCCTCAAGGTCCTGGTAGGGGCACCTGGGTCAAGCCCAGGGCAGGCAGGCCAGGCCTCACACACTACCTGCTCCTTCTCCAAGTGTCCTGCAAGCAGAATGAGTCTGCTTCTCTCTCTCATGATTAAAGAAAGAAGAGCTCTAGAAATGAGTGTCAGTTCCTCAGGGGGATGCTCCCAGAGGGGTTTTGATGGGGGAGAGGGGTGTTGGGGAAGGGTGTGGACTCATTTGGGGACAGGACAGTAGGAGGGAAAATGATCCAAGTCCTCTTCCAAGCCACCTATGTGTCTGCTCACACTGTAACCTACACCATGTGCCCAACATTCAAGAACGAGGGTAAATGTCTCTACCCTTTCCATGATCTTTATTATTCCCTCCCCAGACCATTATTCTCAGTGAAAATATCTTGTTTCTCCCCACAGCACCTTATCTAGGACACTACTATGGCACTAACGTGGTACTGGTCAGGTCTGCTTTCTGGTGCCATTATATGCGCCTTTGTCTTACCATCCCATGAGACAGTGAAGAGGAAAGGGAAGGGACTGGGTTTCATTAATTTCTGCAGACTCAGCCTCGAGCATAAGGCTGGCTATATAAGAAGCGCTTAGGCTACACTGTTTGAATGCTCTATGGTTGTGTGCTGGGATGTGTGACTTCATGCAATGAATGTCTCCATTCCACGGTAGAGGGGCCAGGTCAGCCTGGATCCGAGGGTCCAGGAGTCCCCAAGTGCATCCATTCCTTTCCATGAGGACTTCCTAGACAAAGGCAGTTACAGTCAACTCTGTTTCCATTTCACATGTATCACCTACCTGAATTTGAAAAATATTTAAATGATCTCTGCGACTTATTTTCAAGTGATTCAGAAGAAAAGGAAGGTAGGGAAGGAGAGAGGAGAGGAGAAGAGGAAAAGGAGGAGGTGAAGAAAATGTTGAAGAAGGAGTTGGGGAAGAAGGAAGAGAGGGAAAACAAAGAGAAGATGAGGTACTTCCCCAGTGGCCAGTGGCTAAGACTCTGTGCTCCCAATGCAGGGGGCCCTGGTTCTATCCCTGGTCAGTGAACTAGATCCCACATGCCACAACTAAGACTTTGCATGCCACAATTAAAGATCCTGCATGCCTCAACAAAGATCAAAGAGCCTGTGTGCTATAACTAAGACCCAGCATAGCCAAATAAATAAAACAATAAATAAATATTTTTTTAAAAAAAGAGAAGATGACAAATGTCATGGTTGACGAATCCAGCTGCAGGCTATATAGACAGCCATTGTGCTTTTCTTTCCATTTTTCCATAGTTTTGAAATTTTTCAAAAGGTTGGAGAAAAATGCAGGAAAAAAAGTGATTTGCAAGTTTAAAAATAATGTAAATGGCAGAGCAAAAAATAAAATCAGGACACAATAAAAATTATCATCTCTCAACCTAGGGACTATGCATGGACTTTAAAGGTTATAAACCTCAGGAAGTTTTAAGTACAAATGCTCTGTTAGTGCATTTTTCTATTGAGGAAGTTGTTATTTTTCATTAGATTCTCAAGAGGTTTGTAATATCCTATGCACCTCAAAAATATTAAAACAGAAACCTAAAGGGAACTAAGAGAATGACTGTTAGCAGACACAGGAGAATCAGTAGCCATAAAATGACAGACTAAAGTCATCAACTTTCAGAGACAAGAAATACCTCAGAGATCTTATAGCATAGAACTCTGCATCCAGATGGGGAAACTAAGTCCAAGGAAAGGTCAGTGAGTTTGACTCCAACATATTTAACATGTTTCACTGGTTCATAAATGACAACCAGGCCCACAATGGTCTCTGTATGCCAGGGGGAATATATTCCCCCCAGAAAAGCCATCTTGAAAAACATGAGCAGACAATGGCCATTTGTCGGCCCCCCTACACAAGGACATGCATCTTAGTTCTGAAACAGATGATCACATTCTTACAGGACTGATGGCAAAGGAAGCTTTGTCAACGGGGTTACGAGTGTCTCCTTGGGACCGGGTACACTCTTAGCTGTAGGGTGGAAGGAGCGGTCCCACTAACTAAGATTGATGGATGGTGCGAGCCCTAGCGGGCCAAATACAATGCAGGGATAGCCAAGTGGGGGAGAAAAATTAGTTTGCAAGATTAGAACGTATTAACACAAGTCAGACAACTGTCATGTCACAGCTCCTCACCGTAATGCTGATTGGCAGGCAAGCATTTCTGATTCTGATGGCCACGGAGGCGAGGCGTCTGCAATCTGTCTCGCATGACATCCGCCGGCTGGCAAATCCCCCCTGCTGGAGAAGTCAGCTTTTCTTAGAAAACTGTGTCCCCTGAGTCTTGTTGGGCAGGCCTCCCGGGCCAAAGGTGTGAGGCAAGGAGAAGACAGGGAGGATGTGGCGGCTGTCAAGAATTTCAGCTGAAGTGGGCAGGTAGACTTCCTGAACTCAGTGCAACAAGTACTTCTGGGTCACTCACAGGCTCCAAACCAGATGGGGAAACCAGCAGGGAGATACAAGAGACACTCTGATCTTTGCCTTAAAGAATGTTCAATTTCACTGGGGAGCCCAGAAGTACACACGTTGGCCAAGTTCAATAAGGATGCAAAGCAGGCCAGTGGCAGCAAAGCCCGTCCCAGGCCAAGCCCCCATCAAGCTGATTCTATTGAATGCCCGCTTATCTCTGCTTCCTCACTCATGTCTAGACTAATAGGTGAGCAGTTCAGCCTATCAGTTTTCATTATCATTCAAACCTGAAGAACTTGTAAGTAGTTAGGGATGATTTATGCCCAAGTCCTGAGTGGCACTCTTTCTTTCTTGTTTTCATTGTTTGAAACATTGAATGTGGGCCTTCTAAACTGATTTTATTCAATTTTGAGTAAACACAAAACAGCACTTGTAGAAGCATCTGTACTAGTCTATATAGGCCAGGTTATACCCAGTGAGAAACAAGCCTGAAATGCCAGTGCTTAACGTAACAAACATGGGTTTCTTACTCTGCAAAATCCACTGCTGATCCAGACACCTTCTCATGATAACTCTGGAAAATAATGAACTTCAGTGATTCAGGCTGCTTTGATATTGTGGCCCCTTCATCTCAACATGAAGCCATAGGAGAGAAAGAATCAGCTGGAAATTACGCAGTAACTTTTTCATTCTTTGACCCAGAAATCTCTCTCTCTCTCTTTCACACACACACACACACACCAGTTCTGTCTACAGGTTATTGGCTTGAACCAGTCACATGGCCTTGCCTAATTTCAGGTGGGAAGAGACTGGGAAGAAACAGATGAAATATTTCTGCTCTATTCTGCAAGCATAGAGTACATACTTCTGTACTCATCAACAAATTTAAGAAAAAGAAAATTATTAGTATATGTGCCCTGAATCCCCTTCACAGATGCCAGCCCCTTTTTGTTCCCCTCAGAAGTAACTGTCATCTTGAACTGTGTATTTCTTATTTCCTTGCTTTTCTTTATATTTTATCACATATTATTGTGCCTTTAAACAACATAGTATTCTGTTACCCATTTTTTGAACTTCATATAAATAGATGCATGGACTTTGTGGTTTTTCTTTTTTTGCTCAACAAGATTTACTCATTTTTCTGCACAGCTAGAATTCAATCATTTTTCACTGTTTTATAGATTTCCATGGAAGAAATATTAACAAACTATCCATTTTACTGTTAAATGGACATTTGGGTTGTGAAATGAAAATATCTCCTGTCATATTAATAAACAAGAAATGTCACAGCCATCAGCAATTTCTGGCCTCCAAATGTGAGTGATGGCTCCCAAAACTGCGATCCAGCGGATGCTGCCACCCCCAACAGTGATTGCTGAGGAGCTGCAAGAATGCAAGAAGCAAAGTGAACAAGAAAACAGGATTGGTCCCAGATAGCTGAGGTACACATGAGAGGAATGAATTCAGTGAGAACAGAGGCTTGCATCTTCCCATACATAGAATGCTAAATTCCTTAACTTGATACCTGATTTTTGGTGTTCAGACTGCCTCCTCCCTTTGTTGCAAACTTACATATAGCTGGACTTCCCCTCCTATCTCCTTGGAGCAGTTTTCTCAGAGCTACTGAGATGCTGTCTCCCAGGCTCCGAGTCCTAAACATTCCCACCAAATAGAATAACTCTTTACTTTTAAGTTGTGACTATATTTTACTTTTAAGTTGTGACAAGGATGCTGCTATATACATCCTTGTACATGTCTCTGGGTAGAGTTGAGCAAAAATGTCTTTACAGAAAGTTATCTAAGATTGAATGTCTGAGATGCAAATAGGAATAATGAGCATGTGTATGTGTGTGCTCAGTCATGTCCAAATCTTTGTGACTGCATAAGCATAGAAGTTGATAATTATATTACTAAAAAATTTTGACTACATAAAACAATATATATCACTTCTCGGCCTTTTGGCTAAGATCAAGTGTAAAACAATATAATTGTGTCTTATCAGTTATAAAAAAAATTATAAATAAGCCAAAACCATAAAAATTGTCTGGCAAGGATTGCTTGAAGGCAAAATATTCTGATGTCCTTGTAAAGCTTGGTAGCTCAGTCGCTCAGTTGTGTCCAGCTCTTCACAGCCCCATGGACTGTAGCCTGCCAGGCTTCTCTGCCCGTGGAAGTTTCCAAGTAAGAATACTGGAGTGGGTGGCCACTTCCAACTCCAGGGGATCTCCCAATCCAGGGATTGAACCCACATGTCCTGTGGCTCCTGCATTGCAGGCAGATTCTTTACTGCTGAGCTCCCAGGGAAGCCCTTGGGAGGGTAGTAAAATATGTTTAATTTTTTGTTGTTTTGACAAGTTAACCATGCATGATACTGTGAGGCGAGCAGAAGTAACGCCATGGCAGGAAGCTTAGATTAGGAGTAGGTCTTCCTACTTCTGGGTGGTAAGATTATCAGGGCACCTGAATACAACCAATCAGCTTTCGCTTAACACTGACCGCTGTTTGCCAATTAGGAACAGGGCGGAAACCCCTGGGAAAGTCCCGCGCACGCAAAAGTTTTGACCAATGAAATTGATTTGCAAACTTGTAACCAATCCGCTTAAACCAACCACCAACAGCGTGTGCTCACCCTATAAATTTGTGTAACAGCTTGGGCTCGGGGCTCTCTGACCTCGCACCACTGCGTTGGATGCGGCAGGAGCCCTGACTCGAGTCAGCAATAAACTTCCCTTTTTGCGAGTTACATTGTCTTGGAGGCCTTCTCTCTTCCCGCTCCGGGATTGGGACATCAGGCATAACAATACATTTCCAGGATAACTACTAACAGAAGAGAAACTAAGTGAAGGTGAAATATACGAGGGAAAAAATACTCAGTTCAAAAACAGCAAGAAGAAAAAGAAAAAAAGAAAAGGTAAGACACATTTGTTTTCGTTCAGTTGCTCAGTCATGTCCAACTCTTTGCAAGCACATGAACTGCAGCATGCCAGGCTTCTCTGTCTTTCACCATCTCCTGGAGTTTGCACAAACTCATGTCCACTGAGTCAGTGATGCCAACCAAACATCTTGTCCTCTGCCGTCCCCTTCTCCTACTGCCTTCAATCTTTCCCAGCATCTGGTCTTTTCCAATGAGTCATCTCTTTACACCAGGTGGCCAAAGTATTGGAGGTTCAGCTTCAGCATCAGTCCTTCCCATGAATACTCAGGATTGAATTCTTTTAGGATTGACTGGTTTGATCTCCTTGAAGTCTAAGGGACTCTCAAGAGTCTTCTCCAACACCACAGTTCAAAAGCATCAGTTCTTCAGTGCTCAGTCTTCTTTATGGTCCAACTCTCACATCCATACATGACTACTGGAATAACCATAGATTTAACTACACAGGACTTTGTCAGCAAAGCAATGTCTCTGCTTTTCAATATGCTATCTAGGTTGGTCATAGCTTTTCTTCCAAGGAGTAAACGTCTTTTAATTTCATGGCTATAGTCACCATCTGCAGTGATTTTGGAGCCGAAGAAAATAAACTCTTGCATTGTTTCCATTGTTTCCCCATCTATTTGCCATGAAGTGATGGGACCAGATACCATGATCTTAGTTTTCTGAATGTTGTATTTTAAGCCAGCCTTGTCACTCTCCTCTTTCACTTTCATCAAGAGGCTCTTTATTCCTTTTCACTTTCTGCCATAACGGTGGTGTCATCTGCACATCTGAGGTTACTGACAATTCTCCCAGCAATCTTGAATCCAGCTTGTGCTTCCTCTAGCCCAGCATTTCTCATGATGTACCCTGCATATAAGTCAAATAAGCAGGGTGACAATATACAGCCTTGACATACTCTTTTCCCAATTTGGAACCAGTCTGTCTTTCCATGTCCTGTTCTAACTATTGCTTCTTGACCTCCATACAGGTTTCTCAGGAAATAGGTAATATGGTCTGGTATTCCCATCTCTTTCAGAATTTTCCATAGTTTGTTGTGATCTACACAGTTAATGAAGCAGAAGTAGATGTTTTTTCTGGAATTCTCTTGCTTTTTCTATGATCCAATGGATGTTGGCAATTTGATCTCTGGTTCCTCTGCCTTTTCTAAATCCAACTTGAACATCTGGAAGGTCTCAGTTTATGTATTGTTGACGCCTAGCTTGGCAAATTTTGAGCATTACTTTGCTAGCGTGTGAGATGAATGCAATTATGCGGTAGTTTGAACATTCTTTGGCATTGCCCTTCTTTGGGATTGGAATGAAAACTGACCTTTTCCAGTCCTGTGGCCACTGCTGAGTTTTCCAAATTTGCTGGCATATTGACTGCAGCTCTTTATTTTTTTTTAAGGTTTTTAAAATAACATTTATTTCTTAAAAGTTAACATGCATATAGGAAACCAAAAAGCACAAGAAGCAAAAAACAAAGTAATTCATAATCACAAGCAGTTTACTGTTTGACTTGTCCTTCTAGGTCTCATTTGTGTATTTTTCACAACTAAGCATCCATTTTTATGTAATGACTGCAGCACTTTAATAGCATCATCTTTTAGGAGAAGTAGCTCAGCTGGAATTCTATCACCTGCACTAGCTTTGCTTATAGTAACACTTTCTAAGCCTACTTGACTTTGAACTCCAGGATGTCTGACTCCAAGTGAATGATCACACCATTGTGGTTATCTAGGTCATTAACATCTTTTTCTGTATAGTTCTTCTGTGTATTCTTGCCACCTCTTCTTAATTTCTTCTGCTTCTGTTAGGTCCATGCCATTTCTGTTCTTTATTGTGCCCGTCTTTGCATGAAATGTTCCCTTGGTATCTCTAATTTTCTCGAAGAGATCTCTAGTCTTTCCCTTCTATTGTTTTCCTCTATTTTTTTTTTTTTTTGTACTGATCACTTAGGAAGGCTTTCTTATCTCTCCAAGCTATTCTTTGGACTCTGTATTCAGACGGGTATATCTTTCCTTTTCTCCTTTGCCTTTCACTTCTCTTCTTTTCTCAGCTATTTGTAAGGCCTTCTCAGACAACCATTTTGCCTTTTTTAATTTTTTCTTCTTGGGAATGGTTTTGATCACCGCCTCATGTACAATGTTACAATCCTCCATCCATAGTTCTTCAGGAACTCTATCTACCAGATCTAATCCCTTGAATCTATTTGTCACTTCCACTATATAATCATAAGGGATTTGATTTAGGTCACACCTGAAAATTTAAGTCTGAATTTGGCAATAAGGAGTCCAAGGTCTGAGCCACAGTCAGCTCCCGGTCTTGTTTCTGCTGACTGTAGAGAGCTTCTCCATCTTCAGCTGCAAAGAATATAATCAATATGATTTGAGTATTGACCATCTGGTGATGTCCATGTGTAGAGTCTTCTCTTGTGTTGTTGGAAGAAGGTGTTTGCTATGCTAAGTGTGTTCTCTTGGCAAAATTCTGTTAGCCGTTGCCCTGCTTCATTTTGTACTCCAAGGCCAAACTTGCCTGTTACTCCAGGTATCTCTTGACTTCCTACTTTTGCATTCCAGTCCCCTATGATGAAAAGGGCATCTTTTTTTGGTGTTAGTTCTAGAAGGTCTTGTAGGTCTTCATAGAACCATTCAGCTTCAGCTTCTTCAGCATTAGTGGTTGGGAAAAAGACTTGGATTACTGTGATATTGAATGGTTTGCCTTGGAAATGAACAGAGATCACTCTGTCATTTTTGACACACAGAAAACACAAAATAAGGTGGTAGAAACAAATAATTACAATAAATATAACTTTGATGAACTGCTTAAAGACAAACATTATCAGACTGATTTTTAAAAATTGAACAGCAATCTCTGACCAGGAGGTATGTCCAACAGTAGAATGGGTCCATACACAGACAGGGCTTTCCAGATCTGAGGTGTGACCCCACATGGGACATTTACCCTCAGGCTGTGGATTCAAGGCTTCCAGGACAATTTGTATTCAAGCTATACTAATTTCTTCAAATAAATTGAAAGACTTCCATGTTTGTCCGTGCATTGGAATAGCTTTAGCACCATTGTCCTATCTTTTTCTTTAAATGTTAGCTCTGACTCAGCTCTCAAACCATCTGATTTAGATGAAATTTTAAAAGTTTTCTCATGGTTGTAGTAAAGAAAAAACATGCTCAAAAGAACTAATACAGATATTTATGTGGAAGTTGGAGATAAGCTGATATGGTGTTGAACTCAGTATTGGTTGTAAGAGAAATGCAGGATCAGGTACCCATCAAAGCCTTTCAGCATGAGCACCTGAAAGGATGACCTGTCACCATCTGAGATGAAGGTGGCAACAGGAGCACAGGAAAATACCCTCGTGGATACAGTAAAGCGTCCAGGCCACCTGATACGGAGATTTCTGTCTCATGAAGTGCATTTACATAAAAATATTTAGTGGATAATTTCAGAATACTGTAAAAGCATTGTGAATATCCAAAAGATTATCCGGAATTAAGATTGCTGGGAGAAATATCAATAACCTCAGATATGCAGATGACACCACCCTTATGGCAGAAAGTGAAGAGGAACTAAAAAGCCTCTTGATGAAAGTGAAAGAGAAGAGTGAAAAAGTTGGCTTAAAGCTTAACATTCAGAAAACTAAGATCATGTCATCTGGTTCCATCACCTCATGGGAAATAGATGGGGAGACAGTGGAAACAGTGTCAGACTTTATTTTTTGGGGCTCCAAAATCACTACAGATGGTGACTGCAGCCATGAAATTAAAAGATGCTTACTCCTTGGAAGGAAAGTTATGAGCAATCTAGATAGCATATTAAAAAACAGAGACATTACTTTGCCAACAAAGGTCCGTCTGGTCAAGGCTATGGTTTTTCCAGTGGTCATGTATGGATGTGAGAGTTGGACTGTGAAGAAAGCTGAG
The DNA here is from genome assembly GCF_019320065.1 of Cervus canadensis. Lineage (NCBI taxonomy): Eukaryota > Metazoa > Chordata > Mammalia > Artiodactyla > Cervidae > Cervus > Cervus canadensis. The sequence goes on from NC_057396.1 coordinate 34,043,093, forward strand.
CGCCGAAGAATTGATGCTTTTGAACTGTGGTGTTGGAGAAGACTCTTGAGAGTCCCTTGGACTACAAGAAGATCCAACCAGTCCATCCTAAAGGAGATCAGTCCTGGATGTTCATTGGAAGGACTGATGTTGAAGCTGAAACTCCAATACTTTGGCCACCTCATGCGAAGAGCTGACTCATTGGAAAAGACCCTGATGCTGGGAGGGATTGGGGCAGGAGGAGAAGGGGACGCCAGAGGATGAGATGGTTGGATGGCATCACCGACTTAATGGGCATGAGTTTGAGTAAACTCTGGGAGTTGGTGATGGACAGGGAGGCCTGGTGTGCTGCGGTTCATGGGGTCACAAAGAGTCAGACACAACTGAGCGACTGAACTGAACTGAAGAAGATTCAATTTGGTTAATTATATGAAAAAACCATGGTGATTTGTGTACAGATCATGCATACAGATAGTCAACAATTTGGCCCTAGGGAATTTGAGGAAAAAGTGGTCCAAGGATACAGTGTTAGTTAACACCCCAGGGGCACCATTTAACTCTGCTACAGTATGCCCCCTGGGAAGTGTGCAATCCAGTGGCCCTGGCTTGATTCTACAGGAAAGAGTTGTGGAGAGAAAGGAGAGGGAACCTCTACAAGACGTACCTATAATGAAAAGCTTCCTCGAACTTTATGGCTTCCTTGAACTTTTGTCAAACATAAACTGTCATGGACTGAAACTTGCCATGGAATGAAGTCTGGGGTCAGCTTAAAAGCCAATCTAATCAATCAACAATGTAGATAAATTGCTTTCTATTTCCTGAAAAACTACCAATCTCAGCTACATGGGCAAAACTTTGATTCAGTTCAGTTCAGTTCAGTTCAGTCGCTCAGTCGTGTACGACTCTTTGTGACCCCATGAATCACAGCACGCCAGGCCTCCCTGTCCATCACAAACTCCCGGAGTTTACTCAAACACATGTCCATCGAGTCAGTGATGCCATCCAGCCATCTCATCCTCTGTTGTCCCCTTCTCCTCCTGCCCCCAATCCCTCCCAGCATCAGGGTCTTTTCCAATGAGTCAACTCTTTGCATGAGATAGCCAAAGTATTGGAGTTTCAGCTTCAGCATCAGTCCTTCCAATGAACACCCAGGACTGATTTCCTTTAGGATGGACTGGTTGGATCTCCTTGCAGTCCAAGGGGTTCTCAAGAGTCTTCTCCAACACCACAGTTCAAAAGCATCAATTCTTCGGCGCTCAGCTTTCTTCACAGTCCAACTCTCACATCCGTACATGACCCGTGGAGCTAAAGAGTGAAAACTGTTGTGAGGGGAATCATTTTGGAGGACTCTCTGAGTGAAGGAGAGAATTGTGGCTATGCTTTGCAGGTTCTGCAAAGCTCTGTTCTAAGATTAACGGGTCTTGTAAGATCCTGAGGTTTTGTTCACCATTCTGTGCACAGCGGCATGATGTGCCTGGGCCTGTGCCATATCCACACTGATGGAATTATTGTCATTATTGTTATTAACATGCATGCATTCTCCTTGTTGATCTCTGAATCTGCTTGGAATTTTTAAAGGAGCAGACTACTGGTAAGGCCTCAAATTGATGACTATGTCCATTTTTATTTTTAAAACAAAAGCATTTTATTAGTAACAATGCTTGGGACCAAATAAGAGCAGGGGGAAAAGACATATTAAAATGGTGTGGTTTAGAACAAAAGGAATTTGGGTTTTGTATGTGCAATTTGAGTTTGTGATATTCTTTATCTCATTTGTTACAGTCTCCTCATTCTAGTATTGTGATAAAGCTGATTGTAATGACATGTCTGAACAATGAAAACTTAAACAAAAGAAACAAGATGTCATGTGGGTTGCTGTTCAAAAGACGACCTCTTTTAAACCATGGCAAACCATCTTATTTTCACAGTAAGTTCTTCTTCACCAACTGCTATTAACGAAATTTCCATGAGAGTCTCTGGGAAAAAAAAGAAACAAAATCCAAGACACCAACAATTCCAATTGGCTATGGGTAGAGGAAGAAATAAAGGCCTCCAGAGTATGGAGATGCTGGAAACATTACACTGTAAGTGCCTTAAAGATGGGTGAGAGAACTTGGCCATTTGATTACAGGTTTAAAAAATAGGCATCAGTGCCTCAAATGAAGGCTAAGAACATGTGGAAAAGCAGTGAAGTCTTATAATTGTGGTTTATTGAATATTTAATAGGTTACTTTAATATGTAATAGGCAAAGATTTAATCAACGTACCCATTCCAAAAGGATAACTGAGTATTCTGAATGGGCACCTGGAGGGGGAAAAGTATTACAGTATTGATAGGATAATAACTGCTAATGAAATATCTATACCTTTGAAGACAAAATTGTTGACATACGGAGTAGACTATCATTGTTTCACAAGAAGTGACTACTAGTTAATTAGGGTATTTTATCATAAGGAATTCAGATTCAAATGAATGCAAAAATGTAAAAATTGCAGATTACCCTGTATTTCTCGATGAATAACAGATGTTACATTTTCTGTATCAATTTGAATTTAGTAATGCAGGTATTTAGAGTAATTCTTACTTTCAAACATCATTTTTCTCCAGGAAATGAAAACTATAAGAAAAACTGCCACTGTATATATGCTGTTCCTATAATCATATACATATTGGCTTCCGTGACAGCTGTTCAGAGGGTTAGACTGAGGTTGTAGGGCTGTTCTTAAAATGCTGTAACAGCAGGGGAATGGGAGTCCCAGGGGAATGGGACAAATTGAGAGAGTAGCATTGATATATGTACACTACCATGTATAAAAAAAAATTGGAGAAGGAAATGGCAGCCCACTCCAGTATTCTTGCCTGGAGAATCCCAGGGATGGGGGAGCCTGGTGGGCTGCCGTCTATGGGGTCGCACAGAGTCGGACACGACTGAAGCGACTTAGCAGCAGCAGCAGCAGCCTGTATAAAGTAGACAGCTAGTAGGGAGCTGCTGTATAATGCAGGGAGCTCAGCCTGGTGCTCCATGATGACCTAGACGGGTGGGATGGGGAGGTGGGAGGGAGGCTCCAGAGGGAGGGGATGTATGTATACTTAGAGCTAGTTCACATGTTTGTATAGCAGAAATTAACACAACATTGTAAAGCAATTATACTCCAATTAATTTTTTTTTTAATTTTCAAAAATGCTGTCAGTCACAGAGTGACTGACATATGACATAGATAGAGCCTGAACAATCAGGTAACTAGTCAATCATGAAATCTTACGTTTCTAACCTTACTTGAAAAATTATACGAGGTAGTTGGGAAAGTAGATTGGATGTTACAAGTGGGACGTCTGGAATATATGGAGAAAAATATGCCTTTTTTTCTGAGTCGTTTCCACTCCGTTTTGAACAGTATTCAAACTGGCCGTTTGCTGTGTGAGCTGGGATATCCCACTGCTCAGTAATCTTAGATAAAACTGGGAAAGTGTACTCATGCCAATAGGATGTGCATATTGAGACAACTTTTAATCAAATGTGGGATTTTATAGGATCTAAAATCACAACCAAGGTATATGGGGGTAATACTGGCCTTTTTCTGGTCCCTGGTTCCACTCATTTAACAGAAGCTCTTACTTGTCCTTCTTTAATTCACTCCCTGTTAAACTTAGTGTTCATTTCTCATAGATGAGGGACATCACCAGGATATCTCTGTTTAATTAAATTAAGTAAATACATTGTCACCCTGCTTATTTAACTCATATGCAGAGTACATCATGAGAAATGCTGGGCTGGATGAAGCACAAGCTGGAATCAAGATTGCTGGGAGAAATATCAATAACCTCAGATACGCAGATGACACCACTCTTGGCAGAAAGCGAAGAACTAAAGAGCCTCTTGATGAAAGTGAAAGAGGAGAGTGAAAAAGTTGGCTTAAAGCTCAACATTCAGAAAACTAAGATCATGGCATCTGGTCCCATCACTTCACGGCAAATAGATGGGGAAACAATGGAAACAGTGACAGACTTTATTTTGGAGGGGGTGGGCTCCAAAATCACTGCAGATGGTGACTGCAGCCATGAAATTAAAAGACGCTTGCTCCTTGGAAGAAAAGTTATGACCAACCTAGACAACATATTAAAAAGCAGAGACATTATTTTGACAACAAAAGTCCATCTAGCCCAAGCTATGGTTATTCCAGTAGACATGTATGGATGTGAGAGTTGGGCTATAAAGAAAGCTGAGCACTGAAGAATTGATGGTTTTGAACTGTGGTGTTGTTGGAGAAGACTCTTGAGAGTCCCTTGCGCAGCAAGGAGACCCACCCAGTCCATCCTAAAGGTGATCAATCCTGGGTGTTCATTGGAAGGACTGATGTTGAAGCTGAAACTCCAATACTTTGGCCACCTGATGCAAAGAGCTGACTCTTTAGAAAAGACCCTGATGCTGGGAAAGATTGAAAGTGGGAGGAGAAGGGGATGACAGAGGATAAGATGGTTGGATGGCATCACCAACTCAATGGACATGAGTCTGAATAAACTCCAGGAGTTAGTGATGGACAGGGAGGCCTGGTGTGTTGAAGTCCATGGGGTCACAAAGAGTCAGACACGACTGAGCAACTGAACTGAACTGACTAATCTCACAATAGTTGACCTGTAAATTTCTAACGGACTCCTATGAAGTCCAGTGCAATTTCAAGGCATCTGGAAAAGTTTCTGTTCTGATGTGCCCCTGACATTCAAATCTTGGTTAATGTGCAAGTGGCTCTTTGAGATCACACCATGTCATCCACCCACTGAATACCATCTCTGACCAAATATGAACACAAGGGTGACATGTTTCTTCAACTTATAACTTAGAATACAGCTGAAGAACTTACCTAAAGAATGTGGAAGGCCTGTACTACTTCCCAAGGAACATTTGGAGTTAATGAATCCACAGCTGCCTATGTCTATTTCAGGGCTTCCTGGATGACCGTTACCCACCTTCCTTCTTTAGTATGCTCCCTGTGAATAACCGTGGTATCTGTCACTGAAGGTGGACCCAACTCTGAACATTCTCTCTAAAATAAGTGTGTCTGGGGGAGGAGCCAAGATGGCGGAGGAGTAGGACGGGGAGACCACTTCCTCTCCTACAAATTCATCAAAAGAATAACTGAACGCAGAGCAAACTTCGCAAAACAACTTCTGATCGCTAGCTGAGGTCATCAGGTGCCCAGAAAAGCAGCCCATTGTCTTCGAAAGGAGGTAGGACAAAATATAAAAGATAAAAAGTGAGACAAAAGAGCTAAGGACGGAGGTCCGTCCCGGGAAGGGAGCCTTAGGCGGCATTGCTTGGGGTAGGGTCGGGGCCTGAGTGCCCTGAGGACAATCGGAGGGAGCCTCTGTGAGTCGCCAACTTGAACTGTGGGAGACCAAAAGAGAGAGAGTAAATTAACCGGCCCGAACACACTGCCGGCCGTTCGCAGAACAAAGAGACCGAGAAAATCCAGAGAAGAGCTCGCAGGCTGCGGACCGGCCCAGCCCCGCCGGAGGCAGGAGGCAGGGGGGAGGGGAAGGTCGCGGCGAGACACAGGGCGCAGGCACCCGACCGGCGCGGGCGGGGACTGGGGCTGGGGACGCGGAGGGCAGAAGGCACACGCACCCGACTGGTGCCAGCGGAAACTGAGACTGGGTCCGCGGAAGGGAGGGGGCGCGCCACACCTGGGGAGAGTGCGCCCACCAATCCCCTGGCTGCCTGGACCGCTCTGACGGGGAAGGCACAGAGAGCAGGCGCAGCTTTTCCTTCCGCGCTTTTGTGGAACACCCGAGGGCTGGAACCTCGCACAGCGCGGGGCGCGCTCCATATAGAGCAGTCGGGAGCCTGAGCAGCGCAGACGGAGAAAGCAGCGTCAGCCCCTCCCGGCAGCGCTAGCCCGTCCCCGCGGCGCAAGCCCCTCCCCGCGGCGCCAACCCCTCCCCGCAGAGCGACGGAACTAGCTACCTGAATAAGAGCCCACTTCCGCCCGCCTGTGTCAGGGCGGAAATGAGGCTCTGAAGAGACCTGCAAACAGAAGCCAAATAAACAAAGGGAACCGCTTCAGAAGGGACTGGTGCAACAGATTAAAATCCCTCTAGAAAACACCGACTACACCGGAAGGGGCCTGTAGATATCGAGAAGTGTAAGCCGGAACGAGGAGCTATCTGAAACTGAGCCGAACCCACACTGACCACAACAGCTCCAGAGAAACTCCTAGATATAATTTTACTTTTTTCTTTTTTATTTTTTCTCTTTTATTTTCCTTTAAAATCCCCTATTACTCCCCCATTACTCCTTAACTTTCATTTCCATAGATTTTTATGATTTTTTTAATTAGGGGACAAAAAATTTTTTTTTTCTTTCTTTTTTTTTCTTTTTTTTCTTTTTTTCCTTCCTTTTCTCTCTTTTCTATTTTTCTTTTTCTCTTATTTCTTTTAAAGTCCTCTAGTACTCCTCTACTACTCCTTAATTTTCATTTTCAATACACTATAACCTTACAAAAAAAAAAGAGAAGCCCTATTTTTAAACTGAAGATTATTCTCTCCCAATCTTGACTCTCTGTTTTCTACCTCAGAACACCTCTATTTCCTCCTTTCCCCTTCTCTTTCCAATCCAATTCTGTGAATCTTTGTAGGTGACTGGGCTACGGAGAACACTCTGGGAACAGACAGCTGCATAGATCTGTCTCTCCACTCTTGAGTCCCCCTTTTTCTCCTCCTGCTCATCTCTATCTCCCGCCTCCCTCTCCTCTTCTTCATGTAACTCTGTGAACCTCTCTGGGTGTCCTAATGGGGGAGATCTTTTTTCGCCATCAACCCAGAAGTTTTCTATAGTGCTGGTAATAGTTGGAGAAGTTCCTGGACTACAGGAAGAATAAAACTGAAATCCAGAGGCAGGAGCTTAAGGCCCAAAACCTGAGAACACCAGAAAACTCCTGACTACATGGAACTTTAAGTAATAGGTGACTGTCCAAAAAGCCTCATACCTACACTGAACCAACCACCAACCCCAAGAGCCAATAGTTTTAGAGCAAGACATACCAGTGCAAATTCCTCAGCAACACAGGAACATAGCCTGAACCAATATACAGGCTGCCAAGGTCACACCTAACACATAGACCCATCTCAAAACTCATTACTGGACACTCCATTGCTCTCCAAAGAGAAGAAATCAAGTTCCACGCACCAGAACACTGACGCAAGCTTCCCTAACCAGGAAACCTTGACAAGCCAATCGTCTAACCCCACCCACTGGGTAAATCCTCCACAATAAAAAGGAACCACAGACCTCCAGAATACAGAAAGCCCACTCCAGACACAGCAATCTAAACAAGATGAAAAGGCAAAGAAATACCCAACAGGTAAAGGAACATGAAAAATGCCCACCAAGTCAAACAAAAGAGGAGGAGATAGGGAATCTACCTGAAAAAGAATTTAGAATAATGATAATAAAAATGATCCAAAATCTTGAAAACAAAATGGAGTTACAGATAAATAGCCTGGAGACAAAGATTGAAAAGATACAAGAATTGTTTAATAAAGACCTAGAAGAAATAAAAAAGAGTCAAATAAAAATGAACAATGCAATGAATGAGATCAAAAACACTTTGGAGGGAACCAAGAGTAGAATAACGGAGGCAGAAGATAGGATAAGTGAGGTAGAAGATAAAATGGTGGAAATAAATGAAGCAGAGAGGAAAAAAGAAAAAAGGATCAAAAGAAATGAGGACAACCTCAGGGACCTCTGGGACACTGTGAAACGCCCCAACATTCGAATCATAGGAGTTCCAGAAGAAGAAGACAAAAAGAAAGGCCATGAGAAAATACTCGAGGAGATAATAGCTGAAAACTTCCCTAAAATGGGAAAGGAAATAGCCACCCAAATCCAAGAAACCCAGAGAGTCCCAAACAGGATAAACCCAAGGCGAAACACCCCAAGACACATATTAATCAAATTAACAAAGATCAAACAAAAAGAACAAATATTAAAAGCAGCAAGGGAAAAACAACAAATAACACACAAAGGGATTCCCATAAGGATAACAGCTGATCTATCAATAGAAACCCTCCAGGCCAGAAGGGAATGGCAGGACGTACTGAAAGTAATGAAAGAGAATAACCTACAACCTAGATGACTGTATCCAGCAAGGATCTCATTCAGATATGAAGGAGAATTCAAAAGCTTTACAGATAAGCAAAAGCTGAGAGAATTCAGCACCACCAAACCAGCTCTTCAACAAATGCTAAAGGATCTTCTCTAGACAGGAAATGCAGAAAGGTTGTATAAATGTGAACCCAAAACAACAAAGTAAATGGCAATGGGACCACACCTATCAATAATTACCCTAAATGTAAATGGGTTGAATGTCCCAACCAAAAGACAAAGATTGGATGAATGGATACAAAA